>NC_080835.1:33243549-33548872 GCF_030435755.1 Ochotona princeps | reverse complement strand
GTCCATACCTGCAAGGTCAGGACATGTATAAATAGCAGAAAGATGGACTTATGACTATTTATCAAGGAGTATATTACCTTAATAATACAGAGGAAATCAGTTGTGGAGTGAAGTAATTTGGGGAAGGGTTAAGGGAAATCTCAGAACCTATGGAACTGCTTCATAAAATGATAAAATTTAAAAGAAATTTTAAGAAAGAAATGGGCAGAGTTCATAAACTGTCAACTCTCAATAAAATAATAACTGACAGAATACAACACATTAAAAGGAACTCTCATGAAAAACAAACACTTATTTAACTTTATATAATGACTTGAAATTTGACTTTATGTTGTCATGCCTAACTTTTATCATTTTTAATTGTAGTTTTGGTGACAGATTTTTCAATATTTCTTCTTTTCCCTGTGAATAAAATAATTCTATAGCCATAAGTTGAATAATTCTTATCAGCCTTTATACTGTTCTTTAAAAATATATATTTATTTATTTGATTGTCAGCATTACAGAGAGGGGAGACAGAGAAAGATTTATTTAACGTCTGATGATTCACTTCTCAGATACTCATAGCTGAGTTGGTCCAAAGTTAGGAGCCAGGAGCTTCTTATGGGTGACCCAGCTGGGATCAGGATAGCAACAATATTTCTATTGGATATTAAGTATCTATTACATATTATAAGCCTAGCCAATCAGTACAACTGTCATGTACTTTGCTAGATGGCACTGTATAACCCACCACAACTATGTAACTCACCTACATCCTGGAGTTATTACAAAATTATCAAAAAATAACCATGAGATGGGTATGGGCAAGCGTAAACAGGTGAGGAGGAGACCAAGTTACTGCAAAGTACCTAAATTACCAGAACAGGTTGAGGGGGAAAGAAATGCCCAAAAGGTCTTGGGCTTCTTGCCAACTGCTTGGATCTGCAGGGGTCTCAAAGTGTTGTTGAGATAGGAGACTGGTCTCAAGGCTTATGACTAAACCAAAGGGAGTCTCAAGTCTCTAGACATGCTCTGAAACCATGTTCCTGCTGCTTTCACATAGGCTAAGTAAGCCCACATACGTGAAATCTCAGGGGAAATATAGAGATCCGTGATACAGAAAAGCCACAGCCATAATATTTGTTTTGGCTTACCCGTTTTGTGCTTGTACAGAAGTCTCCTATAGTTTACAGCAAGATTCCTTTTTAATTAATTGTAAGAACAATCCTACTCAGACATCCTTTTGCTACTTGCTTGGAATTCAGAAAACAGCTTCCAGGACAAAAGGTGAGCTTATGATGGGGCTTTCTCTCAATTCTACAATCTTTAACCTAATTTTTAGCCTGGTCATCTCCATGATTTTTTTTAACGTTTTTTCCCTATTTATTTAAAGGCAGAGTGAGAGACACTCAATAAGTGGGTTCATTCCCCAAATGTCTGCAACAAATGGGTCTGGGTCAGGGCAAAGACAGGGGCCAGGGACTCCATCCAGGCCCAGCACGGAGGCCTTCTGTTCTGCTCTGCCATCCTCCAGGCAGATGAGACGCATCGGAAGCTGGACTCAATGCCAGCAGAGCACAGATGGCCAACAAACAGGTTTCCCAAGCACAGAACCACAGGCAGGAACCGCGAGTGTGTCCTCCCAAGAAGAGACAGCGTCCTGTCACGCAACTGCCACTGGGCCACTCCTGGGCTACCCTGGGCCACCTGGCTTTTATCCTAGGGCCAGGCTGTGTGGGGAGGTCAGGGGTTCAGAAGCACTCAGATGCCCTTAAGTCTGGCCAGCATCTCCATAGGCCACACTAATATCCTCCAGAGCCTTGGCGAGGGCATAACGATGGTACCCCAAGTTGAGCCAGATGGAGGCCCCCACCTTGTGTACTCACATAACAGACTGGATGTTGGGGAGCGTCTGGCCTATGTAGCTGTAGGGCGCTGTCAAGACACGGAACTCGTACTGGAACACACCCAGGGTCTGGCGCTCTGCCTCACTGTCCATCTCCAAGAGCCAGAGACCAGGCACCTCACCTTGAGAGCCCACCCGAACCGCAGCAAACCATTTACACGCACAGAGAAAGGCCACCCTTGCAGACAAGGAAACTCAAGTTCAGAGCAAGCAAGAGACCTACTCAAGGTCATGTCTGCGTGTCCATCCTGGACTTGAGGCATGCGAAGACTGCAGATGCCCGCATCCTGACCAGTGGCTAGGACCCACGCTCGCTCAGCAGCACACACTCACCATCACGGTTCTCCTCAGGGTCCCCTGTCATGTCTGTAAACTTTTAAAATCAAAACAGAGGTTTGAAACAAAAATGAAAACATTTTCTAGAAGATGCCAAATAACTACAGGGAACATCTTCAGTATAATTGTGTACGGCTTCTGGGGACAAACTACTCTAAATGGAAACCAAGTTCTAGATTTCCCTGGAAGTAACAGAACGCTGACATCATCAGATAGTGGTGAATCACATAACGTGTACTGTGAGCATCACTGAGAAAACTAAAAAAGTAAACATACCGGGAAACTTATGAATATCTCAAGAATGTATCTTAGAAATAGAGTTGCCTCCATAAAGAAAAGTAGGAGAAACAGAAAGAACCAGGACCCAGCGCAATGGCCCGATGGCTAAATCCTTACCTTGCATGCACAGGGATCCCATACAAGCACTAATTGCTGGTGAAATGTTTTTCTCACATTCAGTTTGGATAAACATTTATAACCCTTTCTCTGTGTCACACTACATTATTAGTATTTCATAATTGATGGTTAAATATCATAAATATTTGTACTTGACAAGTTAGTTGAATTTTATACATTACAATAATAAAAAATGCTTAAAAACATTTTAACCAAAGCTTTCAAGAATCTGTAATATGTCATTTTCATGACTACTGAATGGCTCAATCAAATTTTCAGTTAGGTGATAGTGCTTATAAAGAGAAACATACAAAGTAGTGTCTTGAGAAAATATATGAAATAATAAAAAGTTAAATTTGATACATCAAAGGCTATGATACAAACTATTTTATACAATTTAAATCCAATATTCACTCTAAACATCCTATTGGCCACTACACAAAAGTTTATTTCTCCAACTGAGTTTTGAGGAAATTTATTCACCTGTGTTCTGAACATTTATTTTGTAAACCTGGGATGCTGCAGGACTGCACTTTGATGGATCATCTTGTGCTCTAAGACACAGACTAGTAGCAAAATTGTTCTCCTCCAACGTTTTTGTGACAGTCTCATCATGAAGCAGGCAAGAAGATAGATGGAATAACAAGAAACCATTTATTTGTAAGAATTGTTTTTCATTGATTGACATCTGAACCCAAAGGATATATGGTTTCAATTTCCTCCAAAAGAGTGAAGCACGTCTGTCAGCCTGAATTCTTCTAAGCCAAGTATCTTATATTTTATCTAATAACCTGGAGAATGGATTCTATGTCAGAGCACAAAGCAGAGAACACAATTTCCTGCTCTATATTAAAATGATTGTGATTTGTCATGAAACACATAATCAATTGTTTTTGTTTTACTTCTTTATTAATTTGCAGGTATTACGGAAATTTTTGGTTAAAAAAGAAAAATGTTTGTAAGCTCTCTGGGTGTTCACTGTTATCCTTACAGTTTTGGGGGAAGTTAGTGATACATATTCTTTCTTTCAAAGTGACTGTAGTTCTTAGCTTGTATTTTAATGATGATGATAATAGGTGAAAATATAATTATAGAAATTATGATAGTTTTGTCTTGTAGTGCAGGTAGCCATGCAGTTGGGTCGGATGGCATGGGTGTGTGATGAGCACCACTCCTCAGTTAGCAAGGCTACGAGGAGTTTCTGGCTGCTTGGCAAGGCCCAGTAGAATGTCTCTGTTCACTTCATTGCTGCCTCAACCCTCAATCACCTCTCTGATATTTCACAGAATTCTCCTGGGGTGTTGTTGTTTTTCTGCTAATGTGAAATGATTCCTGTAACTGGTATAACACCTCAAACTGATCAATCACGTTATGATAAAAACATCTTTAGCGACACGCAGCTAAAGCATACAATAGTACAATTGAGCCCGCACTGTCTCCAAACATGGTGTTATGTGCCCACTTTTGTCCTGAAGCTTGCCCTAATATAAGTAATTCATTCCTTAAGAAATAGTTTGATAATATCTTGGAACAGATGGTAAACATGGAGGTACAAAGAGTTTGTTTACCATGCACTGTGAACTGTTACAACACATGAAATGACGCATTTTGGTCTCTCACCACGGAAAGCAGAAAGTATATGGGGTATCTTCCAAAGGGAGATAAATGTGAACCCCTCCCCCCAAATGGCTTAAAATTTCTACCTTATATTGGCACTCATATTTAGGGGAAAAAAGAGTTTATAAAGATAAAAAAAAAGTTTATTATAAAGGCCCTCTGTTTGTAGATTGGCTGAGTTGCCCTGATCCCTTTCACTGCTCTTTAACAAAAGAACAAAAAACAATTGAATCAGTACTAGGTGAAGGTGATGGTAATTAATGCATGATTGATTATAAGATTTAATAAAGAATCTATGCTATATGCTTTTACAAATTCCTTTCATTTTTGAGCTTTTCTTTTAATTCTGCACTCTTGATATTTTAAGTAATATTAGTTTATGTTTAGTGAAAACTGATTTTGGTTATAAGTAAACCACTTGTCACTATGTAACTGCATGTTCTGCCAACCATGGAGTTCCTGGCTTCACCCAGATCACTGCAGGTTTGAATGAGTAATAGCTTGCTGAAAACATTTTCTCTGAAATAAAACAATAATAATATTTTTGGATTGATTTTGTAATCATTCTTTTATAATGAAGTAAAAATGAAACAATTGGATGTTGTGCAAAAGCTTGTGATGATTTGTGTATAAAAAAAGAAGGCAACTTTTCTGAGTTGTACATTATGAGCATCATGCCGAATTGGTCTATGTCTCATTTCCTCTTCTTGTCTTCTTGCCGATCCATGCATCCTGAGTCAGCTGGAGCGGGTCTCCAGTAACACAGATTAATAGTTGTTATGTTTGTTATATTATGGACTTTGCAATCATTTTAAAGACTACTTTTGATTTCTTGTTATTCTCTATATAAGCTGCAGCTGCAATGAATCTTGCAGCCCAAAGATCGATACTAAGAATCCATGTTTGAAGTGTCCCTAAATTATAGGAGATAAAATTCATCTTTATAGCAAACGTTAAATTGTAGTGGAATTGAATATGTTGTCAAATCCTTCATGTATCAAAAAAGCTGCAGTGTTCAGACCGTCTCATATAAAGGTTTTAAATAATTATGCCAAAATTCAAAAGCTATGCACAACCAAATGTGACATTTTAGAGCTCCATTATGCATGACTGCAATGAGGACAAACTAAATTTACTGCAAAAACCTTTGAAATTTTGGAGATGTTCCCGATTTTCACCTGCTGTTGGCATGTTTTTTGAAATATAGTTTAATCTGAATTTGGTGTAAACATCTCAGTAAATAGTTTTACTTCGGGCCCGGCGGCGTGGCCTAGCGGCTAAAGTCCTTGCCTTGAAAGCACCGGGATCCCATATGGGCGCCGGTTCTAATCCCGGCAGCTCCACTTCCCATCCAGCTCCCTGCTTGTGGCCTGGGAAAGCAGTTGAGGACGGCCCAATGCCCAATGCTTTGGGACACTGCACTAGTGTGGGAGACCCGGAAGAGGTTCCAGGTTCCGGGCTTCGGATCGGCGCGCATCAGCCCGTTGCGGCTCACTTGGGGAGTGAATCATCGGATGGAAGATCTTCCTCTCTGTCTCTCCTCCTCTGTGTATATCTGGCTGTAATAAAATGAATAAATCTTAAAAAAAAAAAGTTTTACTTCAAGCAATATCAGTGAAGGCCAAGTAGCAATGAAACAAAATGCAAGGGTCTTACAAAAAAAAAAAACAAAAACAAGAAATTATATATATATATATATATATATATATATATATATATATGAGCAACGCTTGCTTTCAGAAACTTCATTATATAAAATAAAAGCAAAACAAAAAAGATACAGTATACATGAAGCTTATATTGAGATGAGGATTTTTATACTGAATTAAAATAACAATATAATTTTTCTTTGTTTTAAAGATTTATTTTTCACTTTATTGAAACGCAGAATGAGACACACACACTCACACACACACGCAGAGAGAGAGAGAGATGGAGAAGAAAAAAATGATTTTTCCGTCCACTGATTCATTGCCCCAGGCAGTTACAGCAGCCAGGACTGGATCAAGTCGAAGCCAGGAGTCAGGGAATTCAATGCGGTTTCCAAAATGGTGTCAAGCGCCTATGTATACGGCTGTACTTCATTACATTCCCTGGTGCACTAACAGAATGCGGGTTTGAAAGCAGAATAGTCTGAACTCAAATAAAGCACTTGAATATGGAATGCTGTGTCACAAACCGTGGCATTGTCTGCTATATTACAATACCAGCATCCTCTTGGTTCATTTTTGAGATTAGTAATTTCTGTCCTTTTTTTTCAAACATGGTAGTTGGGATAGGATCTTAATGATTTTGTTAATATTATATACACTTAGATTTTGCTTTTGCTGCTTTTCTCTATTGTTTTTTAAAAACTATTGATTTCTATTCCAGTTATCATTATGTTTTTCCTTCTTATTATGTTGTACTTAACTTGTCTCTTTTCTAGCCTCTAATTTCCAAAGAGCACTTTCTTTTTTATGTAATAGATGCATTTTTATTTAACAATAGAATTTTTGTATTTGTATAAAGTTAACACATGGATGAATTTTACAATAGAGAATTAGGTCCATAGTTATTCTTCGAACCCTACCCTCCCTTCTGCTTGCATTATCCCCTCTCCTTCCTCTTTCCTTATGTATGTCACTATCTCAGATTGAGCAACCCATTTGGTTGCAAGGAGGAGATAAAAAAAAAAAAAAACACTACTGCTCCTCTGGTGTGTAGAAAAGGTCTGTAATGATAAACAAATCTCTGGATGTTGATATCACTCATATAGATTAAAATTTTTACAGTCTGTGTATTAGTTATTACAGTTCAGGGGAAATGTGACATTTATCTTTTGGAGTCTGGCTTATTTCACTAAATATAAGGTTTTCAGTTAGATCACTTGAGTTTTTTAAAATTTTATGATACAGTTTAGTAGGCACTGGTGTCTCCCTTCCCCCTCCCCACTTTCCATCACCTCCCCTTTGTTCTCTAGTCTTACAATGAGTATCTTTTGTGAATTTTCATAAGTCCATCATGCTGCCACAGAGGTGTCACCCAACAGTGTAGAAGATTATCAATCATTTCGTTGTGAGTCCATCCTTGTAGAGCATGCATGAGGACTTATTTCTCTCTATTTCCACCTATGAACATATTAATTTCTGTTCTATTTCCATAATTCATCCCCTGAGTACAGCCCACAACGGGGAGAAAAAAAAGTGAGCCTTCATCCACATGAAGTTAATGAACATAAAGCAAAGGTATCAGTGTGATGCAAGGGTGGTAGAAAAGAGTGTTCAGCATCTTCATTTAGGAATAGATGCCAGCATGTGTCCAAAGGCACTAATGCAGGTGCAATGAGGACTAGATTCTTGTTACTTACGGGCATCAGCAGTAACAGTGATAAACAGGATATTAACAATTTCAGGTTATTACAAGCAAGCAGTATCTTAAGGATAACTGATTAATGGATTACATTACAAGGCCTTATTAGAAAGGTTACAAATAACTAGGAGGTGCAATAAGGTAGAATTCACAGGTAAAATCCTCAGATTTGACATCATATTATTTTATATTCGAGCAAACATATGGTATCTGATCTTTGGGATTGACTCATTTCCCTGAGCATAATTGTCTTCAGTTCAGTCCATTTGGCCACAATTGTATTTAACTGGTTTTTTTTTTTTTTAGTAGCTGAGTAGATTTCCATATGTAGATGAACCACAGTTTTTTTAACCAGTCCTCTGTTAATGGGCTTTTAGGTCGCTTCAATATTTTTGCAGTTATTAGTTATGCTGCAATGAACATTTGGATGCACATTGCTTTCTCATGTAACAAGTCTTTTGGAAGTATTCCTAGAAGTGTTATTGCTGGGTCATATGGTAGGTGGATTCAGATGCTTACATATTCTGCATCCTGTCATCCAAAGCAGTTGTACCAGCCTGCAATCTCACCAGCAGTGGAATAGGGTTCCTTTTTCCCTGCTACCTCATCAGCAGCAGTTTATGGTAATTTTCTGTATGTGGGCCATTTTTTTTTCTTTTTTTTTTCTTTTTTTTTAATCTTAGGAGGTTTATTCCAACGGGGCAGGAACAGGGTAGAGGTAGTGAAGATCAGGAAAGAAGGGGAGAGAGGAGAGAGAGGAAAGAGAGAGGGAGAGACCAGAGAGACCAGAGAGGGAGGGATAAGAGAGACCAGAGAGCGGGCCGCACCTGGGGGGAGGCTGTTTGTCTGCCAGGTGTAGGGGGCGGGGATTGGGAGGGATTGAGGCCATTCTTATTGGCATGAAGTGGAACCTCAGTGCTGTTTTTATTTGAATTTTCCTTATTGCCATGGAGCTTGAGAATTTTTTCATGTGCCTGTTAGCCACTTAGATTTGTTCCTTTGAAGAATGTCTGCCCATTTATCTTGCCCGTTTCTTGATTAGTTTGTTTGATTTGATGTTGTGATTCTTTTAGAGTTCTTTGTATTTGTCTCCTGTGTAGTGTGCAAGGATCTTCTCCTCGTCTGTTGGTTGCTATTTTACTTTGTTGATTATTTCCTTTGCTGTGCAGAAGCTTCTTAGCTTAATGTAATCCCATTGTTTATTTGGGCCTTGAATGCCTTTATTTTTGATGATTTTTCTAGAAAGTCAGTGCCTACACCTAAATCTTGCAGAGTATTTCCAACTTTTCCTTCCAAACGTTTGATGACTTCTGGGTGTAGGTTTAAACCTTTTATCCACTTACATTTGATTTTTGTGTATGGTGGAAGATGTGGGTCCTGCTTCTTATTTCTCCAGGCTATCAATCAGTTGTTTCAACAGCGTTTATTCAAAAGACCATCTTTTACCCCTGGATTATTTTCTGTTTTCTTGTCGAAGATTAGATGACTGTGCGTGTGTGGGTTCTCTTCTGGTGCTTCTATTCTACTCCATTGGTTTCTGTTCCTGTACCAATACCAGGCTGATTTGATAACTGTCCCATAATATGTCTGACAATCTGGGATTTTGATCCCTCTCGCTAGGTTCTTATTCTTCAGAATAGTTCTGCCTATTTGTGTTTTTTTGTGTGTGTGTTTGTGTATGTGTGTTTCCAGGTGAACCTTTGTATCATTTTTTCCAGCTCTGTGAAGAATGCTCTCAATTTTTATTGGAATTGCATTGAATGAACATATTGCTTTTGGTAAACAAGAAAGATACCAGATAAACGAGCTAAGTATACATCTGAAGAAACTAGAGAAATAACAGCAAAATAACTCCAAAGCAACAGAAAGGAAGAACTAATAAAAAAAGAGAAAAAATAAACCAATTAGAAAACAAAAGAACAAAGCACAAAATCAATGAGTCAAAAAGTTGGTTCTTTAAGAACATAAACAAAATAAATGTCCCACTGGCCCAATTGACAACAAAAAAGCAGGAGAAAACAAGAATTAACAGTACCAAAGATGGAAAATGGAATATAACAACAAACACCACAGCCATACAGAGAATAATTGGACATTACTACACACAATTTTATGCCAATCAAGCAGAAGACCTGCATGAAATGGATAGGTTCGTGGGTTTCCACCATCGACCAAAACTTCATCATGAAGCAACAAACCTATAACAGAGGCATAGGTCGAATGAGAAATTAAGCCCTCCCAACAAAAACAGCCCAGGTGCAGATGATTTCACAAAGCATTTCAAGCAGAACTGAATCCAGTCCTTTTTAAGCTCTTTTAAAAAATAGAATGGGAGGCAGTTTTCCAAACTCATTCTGTGAGGCCGATATCACCTTAATAACAGAACCAGATACAGAATCAACAGAGAAAACTACAGACCAATATCCCTGATGAATATCGACACTAAGATCTTTAATAAAATACTAGACAACAGAAGACAAACATACATCAGACAGATCGTACTTCTGGACCAAATTGGTCTCATTCCAGACATGCAGGGATGGCTTAACATTTTGTAAATCTAAAAATGTATTACCTCACATCAAAAAACTGAAGAACAAGAATCATAGGATAGTTTCAATAGATGCAATAAAAGCTTTTGACAAAATCCAACACCACTTCATGCTAAAAACTCTAAATAAAGTAGGCATAAAAAGAACAATCCACAACATAAACAAAGCAATATAGGAAAAACCCAACACCAGCATTATATTGAATGGGAAAATTTTGGGAGCCTTCCAACTATGATTTGGAACCAGACAAGGATGTCCAGTGTTACCATTGCTATTTAACATAGTACTGGAAGTATCCGCAACTTCTTTTACACAATAAAAAGAAATCAAAGAAATTTAAATTGGAAACAAGGAAGTCAAGTTATCTCTGTTTGCAGGTGAAATGATTCTATACATGAGAGAACCAGGAGATTCAATAGACTGCTAGAAATTCTAGGAGAGTTCAGTAAAGTGGCAGGGTAAAAAAATCAATGAACGGAAATCAACAGCCATAGTGTACATTAACAACTCCAAGCCTGAAGAAGAACTAACCAGCATGGTACCCTTCAAAATAGCAGAGAAGAAAATGAAATACCTGGGAATAAACCTAACAAAATATGTGGAAATTCTCCATGAGGAAAGCTACAAAGCATTAAAAGTTTTCAACCCACTTCCTGGATGGGCAGAGTCAACATCATCAAAGTTTTCATATTACCAAAAGGAATATATACATTCAATGTAACCCATTTAATTTTAATGGATAGGAATTCACTCTTTTTGTTTGTAAAATATGCCATTGTGTATGTATATGCTGTATCCTGTCACCAGTTGGAGGGCATTTGGATTGCTTATGTATCTTAGCTGTTGTAAATTGAGCTGCTATAAACATAGAGGTGCAGGTGATGCATATGCTAATTTCATCTAGTTTGTATAAATTCTCAGGAGCAGGATGTCTGGGTCATACAGTAGATCTATTTTGGGATATGTAAGGAATTCCCATACTGTTTTCAATGATTTTCTAACAATTGAATTCAATGTTAGAAATTTCATTGTATTAAAATGCAGTCTAAATTGTCCATTTACATTGTTTGGATGAAAACACTGAAGCTTTGAAAGCATTACATACTTGTAGGTTTCATGTATTTTTATGATTATTAGATTTTTTTCAACATAATTCTTTAAAATACAAATCAAATTGAAAGCAGTGGCATAGTATCTGTGAAAAACACTATTTTTTTCTAGAACAGGTGTCATAATTAATTACAGCGCCATCAGTTCATTATTTGATACAGTCTCTTTTAACATGAGTATATACAGGTTAATATACTTGTGTATGTACGCATATTCTGTGGCACTATATGTGTTTCAAAGATTTTATTTTCATCATTCATCCTGTCCCCTAAAGCTCTTCACAAAATATTTGGCTTTTATTAAGACATCATTTGATCCCCATGGACATGAAAGTTATTTGGATTCATGTGTTTTCATGATGATTGATTAGAGATGCATGCGATTTTGTATCTATAACTTTTTGCTTTTTTATAGGGAATAGTCGCTGCAGAGCAGAACTGTTGTACTGATCTTTAACTTATGATATTTCAAAATGTTTTCTGAGGCTAAAAAACAAGTTCAATAACTTTTTTAAAAAATTAAGTGTTGTGAGATTTTTTTTTTTTTTTTTGCTTTGATTTGTTGCTGTGCTGTGCAAAATTTCAAGACGGCGGGGGCACCAGGGAAAAGAATCCCCAGCAAAATTTCAAGCCATGGGCTAATAGAATACTGACATCACTACCTTCATTCCTTATTTCAGATTATCTTGCTTCATTGATCTCCTTCACATTTAATAATATTGAATGATTAAAATATTATTTAAATATTATATATACATATAAACAGATATGAAAACAAATGCATCATCATTACCGCAGCTGTCTCCCTTGTGACCAACAGTGGCTTCCATTGCAACAGCTGTGCTGTTTTTGACTCAGACCATCCAGACTGTATAAACTGTGATTAACTTAAGCATGCTGGCCACCTGTGCCCCGGAAACTCAAAATAAGGCCAATTACTTAAAGAGTTCACTTCTGAAATGGCCGTTAACAGCCAGAGCTTAACAGATCCAATGCCAAGAGTCAGAAGCCTCCTCTGGATCTCACACACACATAGGTGCAGGGTCCTGAGGATTTGGGCCATCCTAAACTGCTTTCCCAGGCCACAGGCGGGGATCTAAATGGGAAATGGAGCTTCCAGGACACGAATCAGTGCCCATATAGGATCCTGGTGCATGCCCATATGGACATACTGCCTCTAAGCAGTGCGGATCATTTAGTCTAGCCTTAGAAGCAATTATAGATAACAGGAAACAGGAGACTTTCATCTGGAACAAGTAGATGCACATAGATCATTTTTATTTTACCTAATTGTCTATTCATGATATATGATAAATAGCTACAGGATGAAGATGAATGGCAGATGATTGATAATAGATAGTGTTTCCACTCACTGATGCGCTCCCCAAATACCGCAAGGCCAGTTTATTACCAAATTGAAGCCAATATCTACCAGTATAGATATTGCACAACTACAAGAAAAAGAAATGGCATAATTCAACACTGCACTACTACTGAAATATTTGAAACTTTTGGTAAGATTAGCTGACCTAGTTTGATATTATTTTGTCCCTGACCAGGCAATTCAAAATTCAAAATCAAAATCCAGATCCAAAATTTTCGGGTCTTGATAGTTTTCTTTGTCAGTTATCCAAATAATTCTTATATTTTCTCCTTTTGAAACTATCATTGTTTTTACTATACAATTTCTGGGGAAATTATTTTGATAAACTGACATTCTGGGTTAGAGAGAATATTTTATTTTACCGCAATAGCATTTAATTCTCATAATAAATCAATAGGACCTATGAAATATAAATTATCTCCATTTAACCTATGAATACATTTGAGATTCACTGAGGCCAGGCAGGCACTTTTTTTTATTAAAGATTTATTTATTTTATTTCGGAAGTCACAGAGAAAAGACTAAAGGAAGTGAGAGAGTTCTGCCATCCACTGGTTCACAACTTAAACTGCTGCAATGGTTAGACCTGGACCAGTCCAAAATCAGGAACCAGGAACTCCCTCCATATTCATGCAGTGGACCAAGGACGTGGGGCATTTCCTCCTGTCCTCCCTGGCCATATGCATGAAGCTGGGTCAGGAAGTGGCGCAGCCAACACAGGAACCAGTGCCCAAAGAGAATATTGACACTGGCAGGTGGAGGATTAGTCTGGTAAACCACTGCACTGGCTCCAGGAAGGCAGAAATTAGTGCTATGTATGACAACAAGATCTGATTGTTTCTGGTTGTGAGGTACTTGAATAGTAATTACCAATTAATAATCAAATTTAAAATGAAAAACAAATCATGAAGAATGTATATTCTGAAATATAATCATATTAAATGTGAAAAAATCAACATGATCCTCAACAGTGTTATGCTAACAATATAGCTTGAGATATTAACTTTTCTTTGGAACAGTGAGCTTTTGGATCTCCTCTTATTAATGGTCTCCAGCTTTATAGTAATTGTAATCAAATCTGTAATTAGTGTTTATTTATAACCTTTTGTGCTTAACCATTATTCCTAGGTTTATACTAATACTGATTAGTAGTGATTAGTTTAGCTTAAACATAGGTATATGTGAGAAACTTTTCTCTAGAGCCAAACAATCGCTTTATCACTAGCTTAATTTGGAACCTAGATAAATTCTGTGTGTAATTGTTTAAGCTCCTGGGATTATTTAATGTGTGAGCCTAGTTTAAGGTCTAGAGATCTAGCCACACTGTATAACAATGCATTTTGAGTTTTAGATTTTTGTGCTTTCCCAGTAACTGAAAAGATGTTTCTTTTTT
This sequence comes from Ochotona princeps, assembly GCF_030435755.1. Taxonomy (NCBI): domain Eukaryota; kingdom Metazoa; phylum Chordata; class Mammalia; order Lagomorpha; family Ochotonidae; genus Ochotona; species Ochotona princeps. Next base: position 33,534,846 of record NC_080835.1, on the reverse strand, counting down.
TTACAATATGTTCGTTTAAGAATATATACAGAGGGACTGGCACAGTAGCCTAGTGGCTAAGGTCCTTGCTTTGCATGCACCGGGATCCCCTATGGGCACTGGTTTATGTTCAGGCAGTCCTGCTTCCCATCCAGCTCCCTGCTTGTAGCCTGAGAAAGCAGTCAAGGACGGCCCAAACCTTAGGACCCTGCACCTACTTGAGGGACCCAGAAGAGGTTCCGGGCTTCTGGTTTTGGATCTGCACAGCTCTAGCCCATGCAGCCACTTGGGAAGTGAATCAACAGAGGGAAGATCTGCCTCTCCGTCTCTCCTCTCTGTATATCTGACTTTCCAATAGGAATAAATAAATCTTAAAAAATAAATAAATCTTTTTTAAAGGAATGCATAAGCATTCCTTTAAAATGTCTAGACACTGTAGACACTTTTCTAAGTATCAGAGATTTATTAGTGAATTAAAAAAAAGTTTGCCTAACAATTTTTATGTTCTCCCATAATTCACTGATCTCTACATGAAGAGGATTATAAATCATACAATATTCACAGTTTTCAACCTAATGGTAAACAGAAATCTCATGTGGATACCATGTGGCACTCACCTTGTGGCATAGAGGATGAAGGATTAAGCACAGAAGATGAAGGATTAAGCTACCTTCTGAAATGCTGGCACCCCATATTAGCACCATGCTCCACTTCTGATAAAATCCATGACTGATGGCCTTGGGAAAGCAGCAGAAGATGGCCTAAGTGCTTGGACCACTGCTACTCATTTGGGAGACAAAGCTTCTGGCTTTGTATTTTATCTCAGTCGAAGCTTCCATGGCGAGTGGACCAGAATATGGAATGTCTTTTTTTTTTTCTATCTTTCCCTGTCTCCATAACTCTGCCTTTCAAAACAAATAAACAAATCTACAAACAAGGTTTGTGTCACATCAACAGCTTAATTCATTGTACCAAAATGTTAGCCGGAATCGTTGGTTTGTTTGAATAGTAAAGAGACAGGCAGTTTTCATCCACTGGCTCACTCCCCCCAATGTCATAGTAGCTGGAACTAGGCTGCACAGAACCAGTGAGCCAGAAACTGAATTCATTTTTCCTGTGGATGATGAAAGCTGAATTAGTTGAACTACCATTGCTATCCCTAGAATCTTCAACAGCAGAAAGCTGAAAATTTGGAGCCAGAGGCAGGACTTGAAATCAGGGATGCAAACATGATGAGCAATGTTTAACCAAATGTCTTTTCAAGCTGACTTAAGTTCAGTATGATATCCAAGAAATGCTTAAAGAGTGAGTTATCAGTATTAAACAGAAGTAACAGAATCTACATTCAAGAAGAAAGCAAAATGAGATACTTATATTCTCATTTAGAGTTCAATGTAAGAAGATTGACTAACATAAGGGAACATTCAAAATTCATTACTTGTCCCTGAAATTTATGCAAAGTATCAGTAGAAAATGGTAAAATGATAAATTCTGAAGTTGCTCAACAAAGAAAAATGTTTACCTTTACTGAGGATATTGTTTTCATCTAAGTATTATAATGCTGATAAAATTTTTCTTAGGATTTGCCCAAGCTTTAGAAATAGTAGTGCATACATCCACCTGTCTCTACACACTTTACTTGAAACAGTTTTATCAAAAATAGTGCATTTGCCTTCAAATATTTTTGAAGTCTGAAGTAAAAGGTTTGGTCTTTTTTCTATTTGTAGAAATGAAATCTCTAATAGGCTTCCTAGATGCTGGTATACTTGCTCAATAAATAATCTATGAAGATTCTTTCTGAAGCAAAATGCAAATATTCATGCACTGCTGCACCCTGATATTTGCTCATTATACTTTATGATGGCCATTTTGCTAGTATTGATTGATATGGCTTGACATTTAAAACCAAACAGGCAAGCGCTATCAAATCAAACAGAACGCTGCTTTGCAATAGTTCCATAATGAAATGTGTGACTAACCCCAAAAGATTTTTCTTATCTTAAATGTTAGTGGACATGCAATGTTCTCTAAATTATATAAACACTACTAAAGTTCATTTTGTAATCCTTATTTTGTTTACTTGCCTGATTTTGTGAAATGTTATCTTCTCACCCTGAGCTGTGTACTATTTTACTAGTAATCTTTTTTATATCTTTTTTATCCTTTCAACGAATGTTATTTGCTATTTTACATGGCTATCTGATTTATTGAAATAGTAATGTCTCACTTGTAATGAAAAAAGGTGTAAATCTAAGCTAATAGTTCTTAGTCATTAGTTTTACACTTACATGTATGTGTTATATGCAGGCACATTTCATAGAGTAAAGGATTTGTAAAACCATTTGTACACATTTTCTTGAAAGGGAGGATCCAACAAGAACCAATCACCATTCTTAACATTTATGCTCCTAGCCCGGATGCACCCAGCTACGTGAAACAACTACTTTTGGAATTAAAGGGAGACATAGATGAACATACGATAATTCTGGGAGATCTGAATACCCCACTAACACCAATAGATAGATCAACGCAGCAAAAGCTCAACAGAGAAGCCACAGAACTCACACAAACAATAGAACAACTGGACCTAGTAGACATCTATAGAATATTTCATCCTAAGACCAAAGACTACACCTGCTTCTCAGCAGTCCATGGTACCTTCTCCAGGATAGACCACATAATAGGACACAAAGCAAGTTTAACTAACTACAAAAATATCAGAATCATACCATGTACCTTCTCAGACCATCACGGAGTGAAACTGGAAATCAACAACTCAAAATGTCCCAGGAAACACGTAAACTCCTGGAGGCTGAACAATATGCTATTAAACGAACAATGGGTCAGAGAAGAAATTAAAGACGAGATCAAAAAATTTATGGAAACCAACGAAAACCCAGATACAAAAGTCCAAAACTTATGGGACACTGCCAAAGCAGTGTTACGTGGTAAGTTTATTGCAATTAGCGTGCATGTCAAAGCCCAAGAAAGGCAACAAATGCAGGAATTAAGCACACACCTCCACGAACTGGAAAAGCAACAGCAGAAGGACCCCACAAACAAGAGGAAACAAGAAATTATCAAAACAAGACAAGAACTAAATCAGAAAGAAATTAAAAAAACCATTCAGAAAATAAATGAATCAAAAAGCTGGTTCTTTGAGAGGAAAAACAAAATAGATACCCTACTGGCCCGATTGACAAAGACAAAGCAAGAATTAGCAGCATCAACGATGAAAAAGGCAACATAACAACAGACGCTACTACCATTAAGGAAATCATTAGAAATTATTTAAAAGAACTATACGCCAACAAATCCAATAACCACCAAGAAATGGAAAGATTCCTAGACTCCCACCACTTACCAAAACTCACCCCAGAAGCAACAGAAGACCTGAATAAACCCATTACCGAATCAGAGATAGAATCAGTGATTAAAGAGCGCCCAACAAAGAAAAGCCCAGGCCCAGATGGCTTCACCACAAAATTCTACAAAACATTACGAACAGAGCTAACCCCAATCCTCTACAAGCTCTTCAAAACAATAGAAAAGGAAGCAACTCTTCCAAACTCATTCTATGAAGCCAATATCACCTTAATCCCCAAACCGAACAGAAAATTAACAGAGAAGGAAAACTACAGACCGATCACCTTGATGAACGTTGACGCTAAGATTCTCAACAAAATCCTAGCTAATAGAATACAAAAAAACATCAGACACATCATCCATCCAGACCAAGTAGATTTCATCCAGGGAATGCAGGGATGGTTCAACATAAGGAAATCCATAAATGTGATACATCACATCCAAAAACTGAAAAACAAAACCATATAATAGTATCAATAGATGCAGAAAAAGCCTTCGACAAAATTCAACACCACTTCATGTTAAAAACCCTAACCAGGGTGGGGATAGAAGGAACAATCCACAATATAATCAAAGCAATATATGAAAAACCCAATGCCAGCATCATACTAAATGGAGAAAAACTGGATCCCTTCCCACTGAGATCTGGAACAAGACAAGGCTGCCCACTATCACCACTGCTATTCAATTAGTCCTAGAGGTACTTGCAGAAGCCATAAGACAAGACAAAGAAATCAAAGGAATCCAAATTGGAAATGAAGAAGTCAAGCTTTCACTATTCGCAAACGACATGATTCTTTACATAGAAGAACCAAAAAACTCAATACAAAGACTCCTAGAACTCATACGAGAATTTGGTAGAGTGGCAGGATACAAGACAAATGAACAAAAATCAACAGCCATAGTGTATGCAAACGGCCACAAGATGGAAGAAGATCTAACCAACAAGCTACCATTCAAAATAACAGAGAAAAGCATGAAATATCTGGGAATAAATTTAACCAAAAGCGTAGAAGACCTTTATGAGGAAAACTACAAAACACTCAAAAAACAAATAGAACAAGACCTCAAAACATGGAACAACATCCCATGCTCCTGGATGGGCAAAATTAATATCATCAAAATGTCGATACTACCAAAAGCAATATATACATTCAATGCAATCCCAATCAAATTACCCCCAGCATTCTTCATTGAACTGGAAAAAATGATACACAGATTCATCTGGAAACACAAAAAACCACGAATAGCCAGAACCACTCTGAAGAACAGGAACTTAACAGGGGGAATCACAGTACCGGATCTATGGACATACTATAGGGCGGTGGTTATCAAAACAGCCTGGTACTGGCACAAAGATAGAGAGGAAGATCAATGGAGCAGAATAGAAACAACAGATGGAAACCCACACAGATACAGTCAATTAATCTTTGACAAAAAGACAGACAACAATCCAAACAAATGGGAAGGTCTGTTCAATAAATGCTGTTGGGACAACTGGTTGATAGCCTGCAGAAACAAAAAGATAGACCCACATCTCTCACCATACACCAAGATCAAATCTAAATGGATAAAAGACCTAAACCTACATCCAGAAACCTTCAAACTTTTGGAAGAAAATGTTGGAAACATACTGCAACACTTAGGAGTAGGCCCTGACTTCCTAAAAAAGACTCCAAAAGCAGTAGAAATCGAGACCAAAATAAACAATTGGGACGTCATCAAACTAAGAAGCTTCTGTACAGCTAGAGAAACAATCAACAAAGTAAAAAAACAACCTACAGAATGGGAGAAGATCTTTGCACACGACATAGGAGATAGAGGGCTGATCTCCAGAATATACAAAGATCTCCAGAGAAACCAAAACACCAGAACAAACAAACTGCTCAAGAAATGGGCACGGGAAATGGGCAGAAATTTCACAAAACAACAAACCCAAATGGCAAATAAACATATGAAAAAATGCTCAAGTTCCCTGGCAATAAGGAAAATCCAAATGAACACAACAATGAGGTACCACCTAACTCCAGGAAGGATGGCACACATACATAATACCACCAACACTTGTTGGCGAGGATGTGGGGAAAAGGGAACCCTTCTCCACTGCTGGTGGGACTGCAGACTTGTACAGCCTCTATGGGAATCAGTTTGGCGAATACTCAAACAACTGAAAATCAACATACCATATGATCCAGCAATAGCACTCCTAGAGATATATCCAAAACATCTCCTACACAAGAAACCAACATGCACGCCTATGTTCATAGCAGCACAATCTACAATCGCAAAAACCTGGAAACAGCCAAAATGCCCATCAATAGAAGACTGGATAAGAAAGCTATGGTTCATCTACTCTATGGAATACTACTCAGCTATTAAAAAAACGAAATGCAGTTCTTTGTGGACAAATGGGCCCGACTGGAATCCATCATGCTAAGAGAAATAAACCAATCCCAAAAGGTTAAATACCACATGTTTGCCTTAATCTGAGATGAAAAGATGACAACTTGAAAGATAGTACCTGTATATTGTAATATTAGTGCAATCTCTAACAACCTGTATCCAATGCAATAAGATAATGCGATATAACCTATAAACCAACAATTAATGTCAGAATACTTAAGATCTACATCAAAAAACTGTAAAACCTACTATACCCTCAATACGCTATGTTAATCCGTGATGGGGAGGGAGTGCAAGGAAGTCTTTCAGGAACATAAAAAGAGTGAGGAAAAAGTACAATATAGCCTATCAAGATCAAATCTGGTAATTCATAGACAACAGACTCAAAGCGACACTAAACAATAGTAAAACTACTATACCAATGCATGATGGGGGAATCGGGTGCGATCCTGACAACCTCTTAACAGGAGGTCATGTGCATGGAGCAGCGGGGCACTCCAGAGTGGAGCAGGTGGTAAGGAGGAAACTTGGATCCCAACCATGAAGACTCCCAGACCTTCACCACAAACTATCAATATGAGCAACAATGACTATATCCCAACTGCCAAGGAGGCCACAGGGAATTGAATGCCCTCGGAGGCCAAGTACTCTGAGGTCACCCACCCCCAACCGGAGCTTCCACAGGGGATGGAAGAAGTCCAAACACTACCGTGCAGAAACCAACGTCATCGGAAAGACAACCAGAAGCCCTGAGCGGTCCGCAGACACAGAAGAACAATAAACGTCCTTCGGGACCAAGGAGGAGAGCTTTCTCTGGTCCGAGCCTGGCTCCACCTCTGGACCCCCACCTTCTCTAGCAATGACCATCGGGATTGCTCCGAAAACCCCTCATAGCAAACAATCATACAAACTAAAAAAACCTAAAATAAATAGACATACAATAAAAAGTAGAGCTTGGAATCTGACAGGAAAGAGCTGGCATGGATTGGCTCATGCCTCGCTGGGTGGGACACAAAGATTAGTCACTCCTCACCATGGTGTTGAGGATTTTCCTGCACACACCCCCCCCAAAAAATGTTCTGCACCTTAATTGTCAACAAATGTCTTGTTAGAGTTAAAAGCCAGTCTAGATTATCCTAAAATCTGCCAAGATCAGCAAAATTATACTTCAACACAACAAATGGCTAAATACTAAAGTGAAATAGACACGAGACAGCTGAATGGTACCTTATAGCCATTTTAAGGTATATAGCAGCCGGTCCTGTATATAAACTAAAATTGAAATGTCTATGAGCTAATCATAGGTTGTGGTTAAGAACTTGCTTTTTTTTTTTTTTTAACATACTGGTTACTCAAAACCATGTCAATTCCATAATGTTGCAAATTGCTGTTGATGTTATATTGGGACTCTTAATTGACTGGGATGATATTCTAGCAGCTCTAACTTCGGAGCGGAAATGGTCTCCCCAAGAAACTGTTCAACCCATCTGGACAATAAGTAGCTGGACTCTATGCTTGGTATACGTTTGCAAGGAAAGAATCTTGATTGAATTTGAACTGTAATACTACATCAAGGTGGAGGAATCCACCAGGGGGGAGGGGTGTGAGGAGGGGTGGAAGGATTCCCAGAGCCTATGAAACTGTCACATAATGCAAAATAATTAATAAAAAAAATTTGTACACTTAAGTAGTCATTGTATTGATATGTTTTAGGGATGTGTATGCTACATCTTTGCTTTAAACTAGAAACTTAACTGTCAAGATATTTAAGAATATCCTTGGAATCAGTGAATGGTAAATTTCACTCAAACCATATGCTGGAAAAATTAGGAAATTTTCCCCCCCTTTTTTTCCTCTGTGAATTGTTTCATTTTTTATATATTTTGATTTATTGATAGACTTTATTTCTCAATATATATGATAATATTCACATGTCTTTTACTTTAAGGGTATTAGTTTAATTGCACATTTCTGGAAGTCTTGGACCTTCTTTCCACCAGCTATACCATTTGTCAATGGCTATGGGATCAGTACTTCAAGGAACCTACTAATAGGGGGACAGTCTCAAAGAAAGGGTGACATTGTAGGCTCAATGAACTCTGGAAGATGTCAGCAAGAGCTTCATGCTGGGAAGCTGACACATGTGATCTGATTCAATCCTTAACCAACATGGAAGAAACTGAGCAGGTTTTAGAAACTAGGTCCAAGACGACACCATTGATTCATTATTGAAATTGACACATGATTTAAAATCAAACTCTTTTTAACTATGAACTCATCAAACTATTAGAACTCAAATTATTTGAACTCATATCTTGTTTCAGTAATATATATATATTAAAACATATATATATACTCATATATATATATATTAAAACGGCTTGAAGAACAGTAAAATTCCTTCTGGATTAGGGAGGGGAGCTTTCTCTGCTCTTCGCTTGGTTCCCAACTTTGGGTCCCCACCCTCTCTGGCAATGACCATCAAGATCGCTCCAGAAACCCCTCAAAACAAACAAAAAAACCCTCTAGAATAGATAGAGAACAACAAGAAAAGCTTAGAATCAGACAGCAAATGGTCAGCGTGGATTCATTTATACCTTATTAGGTGGGACACAAAGATTAGTTACTCCTCACTAGGGTATTCAAGATTTCTCTGCACACCCCTCCTAAAACTGTTCTGTGCCTCAAATGTTGACATATGTTCTGTTAGAGTTAAAAGCCAGTTTAGACTACCTGAAAAAAAAGCCAGGTTCAGCAAAATTATGCTTCAACGCTATAAAATACTAAATACTATAATGAAAATACATGAGACAGCTGAATAGTAATTTATAGCCATTTTAAGGTGTATAGAACTCAGTTGTATATAAATTAAAATTGAAATGTCAATGAAGAAGTCACAGGATGTGGTAAAGAAATTGCATTTTTTAAAAACATATTGGTTACTCAATACTGTGTCAATTAATTCCATAATGTTATAAATTGTTGCTGATGTTATGTTGGGGCTTTTAATTGATCGGAATGATACTCTGCCTGCTCTACCTTCAGACCAGAGATGGGCTCCCCAACAAGCTGTTGAACTTATCTGGACAATAAGATGCTGTACTCTATGTTTGGTATATGCTTGCAATGAAAGAATTTCATGTGAACTTGAACTGTGGTAATGCAACAAGGTGGAGGAATCCACCATGGGGGGAGGGTTTGGAGAGGGGTGGGAGGAATCCCAGTACCTATAAAACTGTGTCACATAATGCGATGTAATTAATAAAAAAATAAATAAAAAAGAAAAAAACAGCATGAAAATTAACTGGTTTATCATATACTTGTATTTGTCATGAGAACAAATCCTTTTTAAAATGAGATTCCCTTTCACATATAAATTCTTTTATGTTGTTGGTGAATATTCTAACAATAACAATAAACATTTTATCATTGGTGAAAAAAATGTTAAATTCATACTTCAATAGTAGGAATGAAAAGATGATGAAATTTTGAACTAAAGACTCAATTTAGTTCTATTCTTATCTTAAGCATTCAGGTCTGCTGAAATGGTGTTTGGAAAAGTAAGAGCAGAAACCACCTGGTAACCAAACTGTGGCAACTGTGGTACGGAAAACTGCAAGCTAGTGATAAGTGTGCATGTTATTAAAATGATGTATCTCCCTCCATTTGAGAGTGTTTGAAGTCTGTTCCTAAAGGTAGCCCAAGTGGCTCAGCAAAGAATGAATCATATTTAATATTGAAAAAATGGCTTCAGGGAAACATTTCCATAATTTGTTGTGGCTTGTAATTAGTTAGTAGCATACATTTCCATTTTCCTTCTGTGACTCAATGTTCTGCGTAGAATCACCCAAAATTTACTGCCTATGACATGAAAATGCAACAGTAGACAAGGATAAAGGAAGAAACACAAGTAAATTTCATATGAATCCAACCCACCTATCCTACCTCATTTTTTTTTTTTTCCATTTCTATTGATTTGGCCCAGAAAAAAAAATACCAGGTTCTATGATGATTTAGGAAGCAGTGTGGTAGACTACTACCACAAGGCAGGATCATGACCAGAGGCATGGCAAGGTTTTACTTGGAGAAATCTGGAGAAAATAGCTATTTTTTTCTTTTAAAATTGGATCCAGATGTATGAGATAAAAATATATTGAAAATGTATTAAGAAATTGAGTCACTAATTATATGAATCCTTTAATGTAACTAGTCACAACATTGTATTTTCTTACTCTATGAGAGAGTGGATCATGAAAGAGAAATTGTGTTATCCATAAAATACTAATAATAGTGTGTTCCTTAGTTAAATGAAACAGACTAAATGGTAGTTTCATTGAATTTGTTGAGACAGGTATTTTTCTTAGCATTTATATGTATGTTGTATGTTTATAGAGCTTTTTAGTAAATGAGTTCTTATTTGTTCATAAATGAGCTGGTTTGTATGGAAAAATATCAATACAATATATGAAAATGCATATGCATTAAGGCAGGAAAACTGATGATTCTATCCCTGAAACAAAATGTAATTTGAAATAATTTTCACCAACTTAACCTTGAAGTAAGAAAATGAATCTTTTAAGCCAATTCTAAACCAATATTTGTTTTCATCAAAAGTCTTATGGGAATAATTCAAAATTGTAGATTAGAGATAAATATTCACTTTATATAAAAAATGTAACATATTCTCAAATTGGCTTCTATGAAGAATCTGCTTTTTTTAGGAATAGACTGCATGAAGTAACAGATTTCTACTGGGATATGTTCCCTGATGTAGATGTGCTGTTTCATACACGATAATATTATTCACCGAGATTAGTGGCTCTTCCTTCAACTTCCAAAGCTATCAACTGCTTTCATATAGTCTCCCAGGTGTAGCCTAAAGAAAACCTAAAAGAATATATACTCATTCTGCTCTATAGATGGCTCTTTGTCTTGTTAATATAAGACAGTATTAAAATATAACCAAGGGGTTGGTGTTGAGGCACAGCGCATTAAGCCACAACCTGAAATGCCCAAATCACATAAGGGAAACAGTTTATGTCCTAGTTGCTCCAATTCTGTTACTGCTCCACACTGCTGTGCCTGAGGAGGCAATAGTGGATTGTCAAAATGCTTGGACACCTGCCACGCGTGTAGGAAACCCAGTGAATTTCCAGACTTCAGGCTGACGCACTTCAGGCTGCTATTAACATTTGAGGATTGAATCAGTGTTTGGAAGATTCATATTCTCTCTCTCTCTCTCTCTCTCTCTCTCTCTGTACCTTTGCCTTTCAAACCAATAAGCAAATCTTTAAAAAAATGTATCCAGGAGGAGAAGATAAGTTGTGCTTTGGATCAAAATGCAGGTTTATTAAGAATGGCAGAATGATGAAGACCTTATAAATTGAGTGATACCTTCTTGAATTCTCAGTATAGACTGTTTAGACAATACTTAGTATTTTCATTATAAAATCAAATAACCAAAATTTGAAAATATGCAAACATGAGGGCACTGCAAAAGTTGTGGAAGAATGGGTATCCAGGCCCAAAGGTAAAGATGCCTACATCCCAAATTGTGGTATTATTGTTCTGAGTAAAGCTTGCTAAATTCTTGATTCCTGCTAAGGTGCACCCAGGGAGACACAGATGATGGTTCAAATAGCTCAATCTCTGATCCACACATGAGAGATTCACTTTGACTTGCCAGCTCCTGGCTTTCAGCTTCTGGCACACCGCAGGTGTCAGTAACATATGCAATATGAATCAAATGAATGGAAACTCTCAATGCCTAACTATCATCCTCTCAAATAAATAAGTTTTAAAACGGTAGCTTTTTTTTTGAAGATTTATTTTATTTTTATTACAAAGCCAGACATACTGAGAGGAGGAGAGACAGAGAGGAAGTGGAGCTGCCGGGATTAGAACCAGCGGCCATATGGGATCAAGGCGAGGACCTTAGCCACCAGGCCACGCTGCCGAGCCCAAAAGGGTAGCTTTTTAAAAGTTAAATTTGAGGTTAATTGTCTTGGGAACAAAAAAATGTCAAAATCCATACACAGCATCTTTTTTAAAAAATATGCATTTTGCATGAATTTATTGAAGGCTCCTTTCATATGAGCTCTACGTTCTTTATTGAGGGTATGCAGTTTGCCCAGTATTTAGGAGGTCTGAATCCTACATCAGCTTACACATATTTTATTCTTGGATCTGGCATCTGATTCCAGATTTCAGTAAATGTGTGTCATGGGAGAAAATGATGATGGCTCAAGTAATTGTATTCTTACCTTCCATGGGGGAAGCCTGATTTATATTTCCAGCTCTTAGCTTTCCTGTGAGTCAGCCCAGCTACTGTTGGCATTGTGGAGTTAAACAGCTCCCTCTTTGTGACATGAGCCTATGTGTCAAAAGCAGTAGCTTGAACACTCTCATCCCAGTATCTATGCCACAATGACTAAGTCTTGAAATAGTTAATAACAAGGTTTAGACTCTGGTTAAACAACAATCTTTCTGACCCCTACTTCCTTTAATTGTATAATTTCGATTTGTTTATCCAACAAAGACTGCTGTGTTATACACAAATTACTTGAATTGTGTAAAAAAAGTCTGAGACAATCTGACAATTTAAATTGTCATTATCAAAAGTAAAATATTTCTCATCTTCTCCAGATATTTTCACCAGTATATATGCAAATTTGTAATGAACATTTGGTACATGTGTCCTTAGTGTTAATGATATAAGGTCTATGTAACTGAAATGCTGAAATAGTATTATCCTGGCTTAAGTATTGAAATGGCTATTAAAGCCCCAGCTATCTCAGCTGTACAAAAATAATAGGAAGTTGTGACTCTGGTATTATAGACCAGGCAACACACAAGGCAAGACACAAGGATCATTAAGCCATGTCATGTATTCCTCAAACTTCACCCAGATATTATTAAATTTAAACTTTATAAAATAGATCTACATTAGTCAAGCCACATTTGGTTGGCAGAGCAAAGAGACAGGTTACACTTTGCATCAGATTTAAAATTTTACAGTGTCCAGGAAGCTGAAGTTTTTTAGTAGCTCCTGAACTGTTCACTGCCCTCCCTAGTGAATGAGAACTATTTCCATGGCTTTCTCCCTTATCTGTCTTCAATTCCAACTCTATGTCTAATTGTCCTCTAGTACCATTGTGTTTGTCTTATAAGCTTGCTTCAAATTACTTTGATTTGGAGAAAATGCAGTTTAAATCTAAAATAAATACCTTGATAATTATACATAATATTTGAAAAGGAAAGTGGGTGAAACTTCATAATTTCAGGGTTATTAAGCAGAGAATCATCTTGTGAATTTTGAAGTAGCGCTGAGATGTGAATACCAATGAGATACTGAGCCACTGCCTAATTTTGCTAGGGTTGTCAATGTAAAGTACAACAAACTCAGTACAGAGAGTAGCCCAACTATCTCAGGATTCTGGAGATGAGAAACCCGTAATCACACCTTCAGGATGATTATATTCCTTCTGAAGAATGCAAATAACTGTTTCAGGCCTTATTTCTACCTGCTAGTAGTTTCTTTGTTACAGTAACATAATTAACAGTCTTCACATGACATTCTGCTTGTATAAAAGTCTGGGTTCAAGTTATTAATTTTTTAAGTACTTATTTGCTTATAATGATCTTCCTTCCACTGGTTCACTTCACAATGCCTTTAACTGCCAGGACTAACTCTTGATGAAGTGAAGAGCCAATGGATCTCTATCCTGGTTTCCCACTTGATAGGCAAGAACAAAATCATCATCCACGTCTACTCAGGAACACTATCCAAAAGGTACAATGGACGTGCTGCACAGTTGAGACTTAATATAGAGCTTCTTTATGGGATCCTGACATCCCTACAGGCAGCATAATCCATTGCACCAGTATGCATACCTTCGTTTCTCCATTTCTTAAAGAGTTTCACACACAGCATATTAGGGAGCACTCTTGTCTATATAACATCATTGCTATTGATTGCATATAGATATCTTCTAATAATGTTATATTCTAAAATTTCAACATACTAATTTATGAAAGACAGTATTAAGCAGTTTTAACACATTCATCTAGGATAAAGATTTCATTATTATTATGAGAATTTGGGATTCTAGGACACTTAAAGTATTGCCTATATGCGTATTTGTTTACTTGTTAATGAAACTATTATTTTTTTCAACGTGCAGCCAACAAAAATAACAAATTTAGTTCCAGTAAAAATAAATGTGAAATTTGAAGTTTTCCATTTGTTGAAATTCATTTTAGTTGAGGGAAAAGGAGAGAAGAAAGTGGCAGTCACAGCGAGTCAGCCTGAGAGAGGTATACTCATTGAGTAGTTGAAAGTGCCTATGAGTGGGACTGGGCTAAGTCAAAACTAGACAATGTGAACTTTTATTGTTTGCAACCTATTTATCACTTCAAGTCATATAATGAACTTTTTGATTTTTCTTCCAGAATAAATCTACACAACTAGTTAACTTTATGAAAATCATTTTGTTTGTTAATTTTGTTTCATAATTATAAAAGTTAACTTATTCCTGCAGAATATAAATTTAATGAAATGTTGAAAAAACTGCTTTATTTTTTACTCCCTAGTCTTCGAGGTTTAATAAGTATCAGGGAACTTTTGTACTGCATCATATGGAAATCCAATTTTTCCAACACCATTTATGGAAGAAACTATCCATTCTCAGAAACTGATTTTAGTTCATTTATTAATGCATGGATTATTTTCTGGAGTTTTTATTCTGCTGCATTGATCTACATGTATACTTTTGGTTCTAAATTGCTTCAAATTTGGTTATATGTCTTGAAATTTAGTTCCTTGATGCTTTTGCCTTTGTTTATATTATTTCAGATTACTTTGACAGTTTAAATCTTTTGTGAGTCATATAAATTTTGGAATCTTCTTTCAAGTTCTGTGAAAAATATCCCTGGAATCTTGATTTTGATCACATTGAATCTGTTAATTACTTTGATTTTGGTTTTGGTAATATTTGCATACTTTTTTCCAATTCTTAAGCAAGAAAAACTTGCACGCACTTTGTCCTCTATTTTTTCATTAATGTTTATAATTTTAATTTGCCTTCACTTCCTTAGTTAAATCTAGCCAAAGCCTTTTTAATATATTTTATAGAATAAGAATGACATTATATGTTCTTTTACAGAGGATTAATGGCGTATAAGAAAGGTATTCATTGGGCCCGGCACAGTGGCCTAGTGGCTAAAGTCCTCGTCTTGAACACCCCAGGATCCCATATGGGCACCGGTTCTAATCCCGGCAGCTCCACTTCCCATCCAGCTCCCTGCTTGTGGCCTGGGAAAGCAGTTGAGAACGGCCCAGTGCATTGGGACACTGCACCCGCGTGGGAGACCTGGAAGAGGTTCCAGGTTCCCGGCTTTGGATCGGCGCGCATCGGCCCCTTGCGGCTCACTTGGGGAGTGAATCATCAGACGGAAGATCTTCCTCTCTGTCTTTCCTCCTCTATGTACATCTGACTTTGTAATAAAAATAATAAATCTTAAAAAAAAAAAGAAAAAAGAGAAAGGTATTCATTTTTGTGATTTATACTGTGTAACTCTTGCAAAGACCTTTATTAGTTCTCATGGCCTCTTAGTGGAGGTCTTAGTTACCCTATATAATGTATTATGTTGTCTGCAATACATCACTTCCTCCTTTCCAAGGTGAACCCTTTAGTTTATTAATAATGACTAATGGCTCTGGCCAAAATTTGCAAAATTGCACTGACTAATAATGGCGAGAGTAAACACCCATGTCTATTTTGAGATTTTAGTGAAATGCTTCCAGCTTCTCGTGAAAAGCTGTTTTTTGTCACTTAGGAAAATTCTGTCTATGTTCTATCTGTTGGCTGGTCTGAAGTATAGTTAAACTTTGATGAACTTGAGTTAGTAACTCCACTCATTTTAATTTAAAGAAATATTTATTTATTTGGAAGATTACACAGAAAGAAACACGGGATGGGAGAGAGAGCGAGAATCTTCCATTTCCTGGTTAGTTCCCCCAAAGGGTTTAATGGCCCAAGCAGGGCAAGGCTGAAGACAGGAACATCCTTCAGGGCTCCCACATTGGTGGCAGGGGCCCGAAGACACAGAGCATCTTCCAGTGTTTTTCTAGGTATGCTGTTATTGAACTGGATCAGAAGTGGGACAGCTGGAACTCTGTTACCTATATGGCATGCTAGTGCTGCAATCAGCAACTTAACCTACTGCATGACAGCGTTGACTCTTTCCACATTATTGATAGGCAGATAAAATGTTGTAGCTGTTAAGGCTTTCCATTATACTTTTATTTTACTTATTGCATACTGAACTTCTCATATTCATTTTTGTTTCTTTGCAAATTATCTGTCTCTTTGAAAAATGCATCAGCCATGTCATGTATAAATTTCCAAGGTTCATTGAATTGTTTCTTTGCTCAAAAGAGCAATCTTACAGCAATTCTTTTGAGTTGATTTCCTGGCATGTCTCTATTCTAGCTTTCTTTGCAGTCCCATATAAATATTTTATTTTGTCTTCTTATATTGATTTACCAGTTTTTACTTACTTACTTTTCAAAATTCATCCTCAACTACAGAAAAGTGCATCATGTATTATTTTTGTTTAATTTGTAACTACTGGAAGAATCACAAGAAAATGTAATTTCTAATAAAATGTGATGTATTTAAATGTCTTTAACAGATTACCAGGATATTTGGATACTAAGTTTTAAGAATGTTTGGTTTTACTAAGCTTTGATGCTGTTTTGCCTAAACTGTCTTACTGACTGTATTTAATAAGCTACAAGGAAAAACATAGTGCTAAATTAATAATATTTTATTTTAGGGGGAAGCATCTGAAATTCAAAGTCACAAAATAATCACAGATATTTCTCCTGAAACTTTATTTCAAAGAATTTATCTACTTAGTTAAGAAACAGAATGGTAGAAAGAAAAGGCTGGGAAGAAAAAGAGAGAGAATTAATTTTCTGTTTGCTACCATATACACGATCACAACAGCTAGTCATCCTGGGATATGTTGAAGCAATGAGCCACGGGGCTCAGGCCAGTTTTTCTGCATGAGAGTCTGCAATGCAACACTTAGGCTATCATTTTCTGCTTTCCAAGCTTAATGCTAACAAAATGTGTACGTAGTTTACACTTTTGTTAAAACTATATTGCTTCTTTTCTTCTCATCAATTCCCATGTTATTTTTGAACAAGTACAAAAAAAGATCACACTTAATGTAGTAAAGATATTAATAATAGAGCTAAGTGTGGCGGTATTAGTGGTGGTTGTAGTGGTACCAACATATCTGCTGAAGAGGGTGCATGCATAGGAACTGAGATGAACAGCATTCTTTCTTTTATGAGTCTCATAATATCTTGGCAAACAAAGGAAATATGTGGACTTCAGCTACCTTCGCACATATGGAAAAAAAAATTGGCAAACAAATGAGCAAAAGTTTGTCAACACTACACAGATACAGCATTGGGGACAAAGTTTATTAAAATTTATTTTAAAAATTTCTTTATTTTCTTTATTAGAAAGGCAGATTCACAGAGAGAAGGAGAGAGAGAAAGATCTTCCATCCCCTGGACCATTCAGTTAATAGTCAAAATAATGGAAGCTGAGCTGATCTGAAGTCAGGAGGCAGGAGCTAGGTACCAGGGTCTTGTTATGGGTCTCCCACATGGGTGCAGAGTCCCAAGGCTTTGGGTTATCTTCCTCTGCTTCCGCAGGCCACAAGTAGGGAACTAGATGAGAGGTGGAACAGTCGGGTCAAGAACTAGCTTCCATACGCAATGACAGGCTTGGAGGTCAAGGATTAAACAATTGAGCCATCATGCTTGCCCCATAAAATCCACTTCTAATGCATCCTTGAAAGACCATCTTTTTTGTGCACATTGATTTTTAGATGGTATATGTTTTAATATTATCAGATGTTTATTTAGCTGCATTAATCTTAGAAAAATTTACTTTAATTTACTTTAATTATGGAAATGTATGTGAGTTTTGCTTCATCATTTACAGAGCTAAAATATTTTATGAAAAATTAATGTCAACAATACACCCATCACTTATTTAAAGCTTTATTTTATATTTATATTGGAAAGGCAGATATATAGAGAGAAGGAAAGACAGAAAGATTTTCCATCCACTGTTTCACTCCCCAAGTGCCTGCAGTGGTGTAACTGAACCAGTCTGGAGCCAGGAGCTGGAGCTTCTTCCAGGTCTCCCACACAGATGCAGGATCCCCTGGCTTTGAGTTTTCCCAGGCCACAAGCAGGGAGCTGGATGGGAAGCGGGACTGCAAGTACATGAACTGGTGTCTTTATGGGTCCTGGCACATTCATGGCAAGGATTTACCACTAGGCTACCACATTGGACCCCATTAGTTTAAATTTAGACAGGTAGACATGATACAAAAATAAGAATAAAAGTAAAATTATTTTTTCTGAGAGTATTTCATAAAGCATAACAAAATTCTATTCAATAAAATACAATTGGGACCTGTTATGGTTTATCTTATTTTTAATCATCCTCCATTAACAAAATAGGGGTTTTTTTTTGTCTCTCAGTATTTCACTAATAAATTGTCATTTGTAGTAATAACTCAGAAAATTAAGGTTTTTTTTCCTTTAGGATGTGTTTCTAAGAGTAAGATTATGGTCTTTTCAGTAATCACTGCTTTTAAGAACTGGCTATAAATTTTTGAATTGTATTTTACAAAGTGCCACACAATTTGCTTCCTATATAGAAGTCAGGATGTGCTTTAAAAATAAATCAAGTTAGTGCTTGGCTGAAAATCAGTTCAGTGAATTTCATTTCCTTTCAAAAAATCCTTTTCATTTATTCTTTATTATTCAGACATTCTGACCTTCCACAGATACAAAAGGTCGTGTAATGTGCATTGTTATTGTTTGTCTTTATTTCTTCCCTCCAAACACATTTTAGCATTTGCTATTGCATTTCTTGTTTCATGCTGTATTCTGAAAACAATCTGATCACCAAGGAGAGTCACCGTTGGCAAGAGCATCCCGAGAAGGCTTATGCTTTAGTCACTGAAGAAGAAACAGGATGATCTACATATCAGAAGGAACTTGCGTTCTCTTACAAGATACAGCAGCATTAGGTCATCTACTTGTCCTTCGTGTCATCATGGGTTAGGAGGAAAGAATAAAATGTACTCTTACTACAATTATGTGCTCTGGGGAAAGGTCAAGCATCACCAAGACCATGTCTAATACATGTTAGAGCTTTAGAAACAGTTTTCTTTTTCCCTGAATTGGACATTACACGAATACTCACGGTTTTGTAACCTACGATTTTCAATTGTTTTCCAAATGTTATATTTTCAAAGAGATTTTTTTACTACAACATTTCAGAGACAAAAAGAATTATTATTTACCTTTATATGTTCCACTTTCTGTTGTTCATATAATACTATGATAATTCAAATATTATGTAATTTAATTATGTGTTATAACTACAACATAATTCAGACACCTTGCATTTTCTGTGCAAAAAGTGTGTCACTGGAAAGTGTATTTGTTGTGATGACAGATATATGATAGTTTTAAAATTAATTTATTAATTACATTGTATTATGTGACACAGTTTTATAGGTACTGGGATCCCCCCACCTGTCCCCTAACCCTCCACCCATGGTGGATTCCTCCACCTTGTTGCATAACCACAGTTCAGGTTCAGTTGAGATTCCTTCATTGCAAGCATATACCAAGCATAGAGTCCAGCATGTTATTGTCCAGTAAGGTTCAAAGGCTTCTTAGGGAGACCTTCTCTAGTCTGAAGGTAGAGCCAGAGATGTTCGTGTTAAATGACTGAATTAATTAATGGCTGATTAAAGAGTTAAAATTTGTATAGCCGCCCAACAAGAATCCTCAATAATGTATTATCAAGATATTCTGACTAGTTAGGAAGATAAAATGAGAATATAAACTATTTTTTTAGCCACTATAAACTATTTTTTTAGTCTTTAAAAATAGAATCAGCACTTTAAATTCTCCAAGGAACTGCTAATTGGTAATATTATTTGAGCTAATAAAAAGCAAAGAATAATTTCATTAGTATAGATTATTGAATTTGACCTTCCTTCACAAGAAAGTGATGGGAGGGAAAACATATACTATATTAAATCTGAGTTTATATTATTCATTTAGAGGATGACTGAACCTTTGAAGAATTAATAAAATGGTAGTCTGTAACATGAACATTCAAAGGTGATTATATTAAGGAACATTGTAGTGTTGTGACCTTACCCTGGAAATACATTATCAATAGAACACGTATGACACATACATACATACACTAACATAGATCATGTGCACTTAATGTTCAGCGTGCCAATGCCCAGGATTATTTCTCAGAATTGCTTAAAATAAAATCACACCAAATTTGCATTTCAATGCTTAAATGTTTTTCTTGTAAACAAATAATATTTGTTCAAGTTACTACATAAAACTAGTAAAAAAAAAAATCTGCTTTTTAATACCACAAAATAGCCTATTCTCTGAATGACTGCCAAATAATTCATGAAAATTGATCTGGGTGGAAGATGACCATCCTGTTTAACCATGTATCCAATAGCTCATTGGAGCATTTATAGACTATTTATAGAAATTTAAATTAATTGCTTTAACTTCTTGAATTTTCTACATAGATTTAGAATCATTGCTGTGAAAGTCTCAAAAGGAAGTGAAGAACCTAAAAAAATCTATACTAACTTACAATCAAGAAACTGTCAGGAAAGTGTTTTCTAAACAGAGAGCTAGCTATGCCTGGGTGGAACAAACTTTCTGCTTTTGTAAAGAGATTAGACATATGACTCACAGATGCCCTCAGCTCTCAGCAGAATGAGGAAACATAGCAGAAAAAGTCCCTGAAGACTCTATGAGTAAGCAGCTCTTCTAACATCACATCATCACATGACATACACATGGGACCAACAGTATTATGAGCATCACTACAATGTAATAAATAGGAAAGTGATGGTACAAATGGTAGAAGGTCACCTTCTCTTAAAGTTCGGGAAGGAGAAAACATTGGATTAACCTATTCAGTTGTGAATGCATATTGTTATTTAAGGAAATAGAAAATAACTCATGAAGCTTGCTGGGAGAAATTTAGGCCCAGGGTTTGAAGCACTGGAACCTGACCAAAGAGGAATGAACCCAACGGCTGACACATCAAACCAAGGAAGAATCATTCAGACGATTTAAATCTTATCAGATGTGCTCATTTGGGTTGTAAATGTTAAATGGGTCAACAACTTAAGAAACTTCTTTCTGTCTAACATTTTCTGTTTTACACTAGAAATATTATTTTGCTAAACTATGTCCCATCAATGTATTTACAGTTCTCGTGACTCACCCACAGCCAGTTCATATTTTTTAAGATTTGTTTACCCCAGCTGAAGGCATCTGCCTAGGTTGCCTTGTCCTGGCTGCTTTTCTTCTAGCAGTTTAACACTTGCCGTGGTACAAGGCAGCCTAGGCATATTGTTGGTGATGTTGTGCTATTAGAAAAGGGGCTTCACCATAGAATCTTCAGGAACATTTTCTTCTGTTTCCTGATTCTGCTGATAGCTGAGGACAATTGTGAGTTATGTAGCTAATCTCTTCACAAAAGCAAACACTAACTTCAAATTAGTCTTCTTCAAAATATCTTGGGAAGATAGGAAATTCAGGCTGGAAAGTGCCACCCTGGTCACCAAGAGGGGGATGGCAGATTGCTCAGGAAAGAATGTCAGGGGATATACTGGAGTGGGAGCAGCTTAGGGCATGTTTGATAAGGGAAGAATGACTTCTGGAATCTTACACAGACCTGGTCACTGTACTTGCAGATAGCCGAAGGAGCTGAGACAGAGTGGTTTGAAGGACAGAAGCCCGAAGGCATATCTGGGTCAGGCTGTGGGAGAACTGTTATGGTCTAAATAACATTACCTGCCACCCACTGACACATAGACAATCTGGGGTTGGACAGCATACCTGGCTGACTACACTGGCTGGGTACATAACCTGCCTGCGAGTGTCCAAGCTGTGAGTGTGTGGGCCATGTCAGGCTGGGCCACAGTATCCACCAGAACACAAGAGAACTGAATCTGTGGGAGATTCTGCAGGTAACTTGTGGACTCACCTCTGTGAAAATACAGTACTTGCCAGTTTGTGTGGAGAACTGTGGTTGGTGACAGGCCAAGTTCAGATGGACCATAGACTCACTTGACAGAAACTGTTCTGACACTTGCTGAGAGGAGGCTGGGTGGTGCCAGGCTACAGCAGCCACCAGCACATGCAAACACTAGGACTGAGACAATACCAAGCAAGGTAGCTGCAGCTACTGACATGTGTGGGATCCTGGGATTGGAGTAAGCCTTGGAAACTTGGGTAACTCCCCTACTAGGCAGTAGCTCATATTTGTAAGCAGATCACTGACTGGGTGTGGGTTAGGCCAGGCAGGGTTGCAACACTCATTAACCTTGTGAGGGCTGGATTTTGGGGTCAGGCTGGTTTGGGATGCAGCATCCACTGGTATGCATGAGTGCCAGGACAGGATGTGAGCCATACCTGGTTGTTCAAGGCTGCAATGTCACCAGCTAGAGCTGAGACTGCAGGTAGGCCATGCTGGGCTGGGTTTTAGGACCTGCTAGCACATGCAAGATCAGGGACTGGGAATAGGCCTAGTGGGAGTACTCTGGGAACTTTCCTATTGGGTTGCAACTCCCATTAGTGAATGCTAGGGCTGGGACTGTGGAAAAATCAGGCTGGGCAAGTGTGCAACACCCATGGACATGCATGTGGGCTGGGCAAGGGAGTGAGCCAGACTGAGCTAGACCCCAGCACATGCTGGTGATTGTGAGCCCCAAAATGGATTTGGGAAGGTCAGGCTGAGCTGTAGTACCCAACCAGACATACAAAAGCCAAGTCTGCTTGTGGGCCAGGCTGGTCTAGTCTATAGAATCTTTCAGTGAGAGCCAGCATGGGTGCAAACGAGTTGGGCTAGTCCACAGTACCCGTCAGTGAGTGCCAGGACTGGGGCCAGCTTGTCAATCTGGATTACAGTAGCCACAAGAATCGGTGAAATTTATTGCTGGGAACAGGTATGATAGGAGAACCTCCAGGACTCCCCTGCTGGGCTTTTGCTTCTATGGATGGGCATGGCAGTTGGAACTGGGCCAGGCCAGTTCGGGGATGGGTCAGGCAGAGCTGGACTGAAGCACACGCTGGTGTGCACAAGAGCCAGGATGAATGTGGGTCAGCTGGACTAGGTCATAGTCCCTGAGTGCTGGAAATCTGTGTAAGTCATGTCATGCTGGACTACAGTACCCCCTTGCAGGGTTGGGAACATGCCTGGCAGTGGAATTCTGGCCACTCACCTGTTAGTCTGCAGCTTCTACTGATGATCAGGAGAACCATGGTTGAGGACAGTCCAGCCTGTACCAAGCAGTGGTCCCTGTTGACATATGAGTGCTTATCTGATGGCAGGACATGCTGATCTAAGTTGCAGCACCTATGGGTATGCATGAGAGCCAATGGAATGTGGCTGGGACTAGATAGGCTGCAGCAGATGTTGGCACATCCAAAAACCAGAGCTAGGAGTAGTCTTGGTTTTGGTTTTAGGGGGCTGCCCTGGCTAGACCACAGTAACCTTTGTTATGCAGGAGGATTAGTTCTGTGGTGGGCTGCTGCACTGTTGGGCTGGTGGGCTGTGGTTTTGTGAGATATGGAGTTGAGGAGAACCAACTAGACAGCAGCATGCACCAACACATGTGTTGGCTGGTGAGGGTGACAGACCAAACAAGAGTCACATGAGAGAGTCAAGTCTGAGGTGACCCCAAGCTAAGTTTTCTGCGGGACTCCCCACCTAGACCACTAGACTCAGAACTTCACCACAGAAAACAAAATCACATGATGTGTTATCCTACCTTGGAATGCATGCTTTGAGACTGGCCCAACTCAGTTGCTGATGCCTGTGCAGTGGGCAGTGTGCTCAGATGCACACATGGGATATGGGAGCCATTTCATCAAGGCCAATGGAGGACATTGACTGCCTCATCAAAAAATGGAAAATAGAGCAGATTGGAGAATTATCATGGGCAAGCCTTGCAGTATATTCCTGTGTGTGAATACACTAGGTAGAATTTACCAACCAGTAAACCTTGGAAAAAATTTCTAAATCCTGAAGCAATGAAACTAACAACTTCTCAGAAACGTTAAAAGCACTCAAGTTTTGATGAGCATCTTGCCCACAGCAACGTCTCTAAGGCATCATCAAATGATCATCCCCATCCCGGGATGCTAATATAATTTGCCAGAAAGAAGCATCCCCCTCCCCACCCTCTTCTGCAGGGACAAGAGAAAAAAGAAACATTTATCCCACCTACTTTCCTCTACACCTCAACCCTCCCTATCCTAATCAGAGGCCCACATGGGCATGTATTCCTCACAGCTATGTAAACAATATTTTTTAAACAGTTTAGAAACACTATTTTTTTTTTATTATTTCAAAGGCAGAGTTAAAACGAGAGAAACAAAGAGAGAAAGAGAGAGAGGGTGAGGGAGAGAGGGAGAGAGAGATGTTCCATCCACTGATTCATTCTTCAAATGGATTAATGGATGCAGTGACCAGAGCTGATTTGGCCAAAAGAGAGGAACCAGGAACTTCTTCTCAATCTCCCAGGTAAATTCATGATCCTAGGTTTTGGGCTATCATTCATTGTTTTGCTAAGCACATTGACAGCGGAAAGATTGAAGATGAAGTAGCCACAATTGCACTACCACTCCCATGGGATGCTGTAAATCAGCTGTATCTCACCACAGTGCCAGTCCAAGATTATGCTAAATGATCATTTGAGACATTTCAGGGAATGGTATGTAGACGAGTTTTATACTTCAACATTTAATTTAATGTAGAATCTTTGTGAAATGCTTGGGAAATGTTCACACATTTTGTATTCAGGATTAACATGAATCATTGTGGATGTGTAAATTGCTTTGGATGAACAATTTTCCCCAAAGATACTCACCAGCTGATCTTTTCAATCTGTAAACATTGATTTATAGGGAAATTTAAATCTATGAATAGACTGAGTATTTTGGAATGAGGATATTATTGTGTATTATCTCCATGATCTCAACACTTAATTGATTATAAGAGGGAGATAGAGGTTAAAGTTTAAATAAAGAGACATTGATGTAAAGAAGGGAGCAAAGAAAACATGCAGTCATTTTGCTGGTCTTCAGCATTAGATAAAATTCATGAGTCAAGCAATACCAGTGTTGCAGCTCTGAAGGCAATAAAGACATAGAAATCAATATTCCCTCTACCCAGAGGATGTTTTAGCTCAGTGAAACACACTTTGAACTTCTGACCTAATGTTCTATGCCAGGAGATACACACTGCTTTAGACACAATTTGTCATTACAGCAATAGAAAATTAACGTTATTTAAAACTTGAATTATAAGGATTATTTAACAAATATATGAATCAGTTATTGTTATCAAGGAAGTTATCAATTTTTGAGTGGATTACACAGGGATGTATGAATCTATGGCTAACAAAATAATACTACCAAAGGTCAAAGTTTGGTAAAAATAACTGGTACACAACATTTAAAAGAGGTGATAGCTATTGACCAGTAAAATTTGTTTAGCATTTATCATATGAATACAAATTATTTTACATAAAATATTCATAACTTTACTAGAAACACTCTGAGAATATCTGCACTTAATGAGACTGACATGAAAAAATGACTTCCCAAGTCACAAAGCTGGAAATGGAAGGAATCAACTTGTCAATCCAATTTCTATTTCCAAAGACAAAGTTAGAATCTCATGACTTCTATTGTAACTTTGAATGATCAAAGGTAAATTTCTGAGTTGAGTAGATATCCAATAGGCCATCTCATCTGTTGTGATTTACAAATAGACAAAGGAAAAATACTAAGAGGTCTGACCAGTGACACCGAAAAACATTTTTCATCATTCTATTTGAGCATTGACCAGGATATATTCAATATTTAGCAATGGAAAAATAGAGGTTTGACAATATTTGGATTCATATTTACTGACAGTAACCAAGGCTTGGAATTAGAAAAAAAGTAGATTTGGAAAATATTAATCTTATTCTGGTGATATTTGTCATAACATCTGGATAATACTCAAGAGCATTGAATCTGATAGAATATTCCTTTCTCTGATGTTTAAATTTGTGGAGTTTATTTGGAGCTTTCAAAAAGTCATCATCCCATCATGTCAGTTGAATTCTAACACTCCTCTATTAGCTATAAAAACTGTTGAAGACACCCAAGGAACAATTTGAAGTAATAATAAAGAAAATTGCTTAAATATCTCTTGGGTAACTCTGAAATCCCAATATGCAGCCTCCTCTTTTATGCTGTTTAACACTTTGTGGGTTCAGTTGTCTGAAGTCAACCATTTCCAGAAATATTAAATGGGAACTTCTTGTACTAAATAATACATTATTTTCAATTTTGCATCAGTCTGGATAGTTTGATTAAACACCATGCTATTCTGCTTCATTCCTCCATGGAAAACAATCATGCCCTTGTCCAGCATTTCCACACCATACATGATAAGCTCCAATGTATCATTTACTAATTGTTTTAATTATTGCTCCATATGAAAGACAGGGAAAAACACAACTTACATAATTTTCTTTAAGGGTTATTGCTACATTTGTTCTATTTCATGATTAGTTATTGTTGTTAATATCACACTAAGCCTGATTTACAATTTGAGACTACCTAAGTAAGTAATATTTTATAGGAAAAACATAAAGCAAGTATAGGTGTCAATGCTTACTATCCAAGGCTTCAAGCATGCACTTTGGCCCGTGGAAGGGTTCTGCCATGCAATTACTTTGCTGATAAACTTATATAGCTAAATATGCACTTCAATCTTCAATAAATTTAATTTTGTTGTTGCTTTCCTCTGATACACATGTTATTGTACATAGTAAGAGCTTGAAAGATTAAGCTATTAGTCATTTTTTAAATTGATTATGAAAATGTAAATCAGAAAGTAACTAAATATATTAATAGATAATATAGAATTGTGTGTGTGTGTGTGTGGGTGCTGGAGAGATGACTGAATTTCAAATAATATGTCATATAGTGAAACAATTTTTGTGTGGTTTTAACCTAACTTGACAAAAAATTAAGTGTTCCTCATTAACTCCTTATATGTACATTTTTACTAATGCAAATTAAAGAGCTTATTAATTTTCAAAAATGATTTTTTATATATTGAAGAGGAAGAGTTTCAGAAAGAGTAATCAGAAACCAGTAATCAAAGGCTTCTTCTGGGTCTTCCACATGAAGGCAGAGTCCAAGGACTTGGAACATCCTCTGCTGGTTTCCCAGGCCATAAGCAGAGAACTGGATTAGAAGTGGACAGCCAATTCTTGGAAAAGATTCAGATGAGATGAAGACACTACTGGCAGAGGCTTAGCATAATATTCCACTGTGTTAGTCCTGGATTTAGACTCATTTTTGGGGTCACCATGACTAGGCTAAGGTACCTACTAGTGTTCAAGGAAAACTGAGACTACTGCAAGCTGGGCTGGGCTGGCCTAGGCTACAGCACCAGTCAATTTGCATGAGAAATGGGGCTGGGAGTGTAACTGCCTAGGCAACTGCATCCAATGGTTTGTGTGTTGGCTGGTGCAGGTAACAGGTAATCTGACCCTGCACTGGCTGGTGCATACAACAGTCAAGTCTCAGGTCACCTCAACATTTTTGGGGGGACTCCCCAGCTAGATCAATGGACTCAAACCCCAGCCAGACAGTGAAAGCAATATAAACAGCATTTAGAATCCAGTATTATACACTGGGGAATTCCTTTGTATTATTGCTAATTATAAAGGTTATATGCCAGTACAGATATCCATATGAAAATGAATAAGTGTTTCACCACCAAATATATAACCATATCTTACAAAGATGATTTGAAGTTGTGTCAGGGTACCATGGAAGGAATAGACAGTGGATATATAGAAAGATTAAACTGTTGTATCAATTTTCAACCTTATGGTGAGACCCAGATATGACAAATATTGCACATGTCTTAGTGTATTTATTCATTTTCTATTCCCCTCCATACACCTTTTCACTGATACAGAAAACAAATGTAGTCCCTGAAGTTTTGGTGCTCAGGTGTGAATCTGATTTTAACTGAAATTTCTTGTGACAGTAAAACGCTGCAATTGTTTTATTTATGAGGCACATGTGTTGTATTTATGCATAAAATGAGGATAGAGTTTTGAAAGAGAACATATGTACAGCTATGTAATACTCTTTGTTTCCTCTGTATATTCTCAGAAGACTAACCATCATGTTTAGTCACCTGAACCGATCTACTCTGACAAAATGCCTCAGAAGCTCTGAGTTTTTAACTGCTTCCTCAGAATATTCTAAGTGCCTCCGATCCCATTACAACATACGTACATCAGTGTTGTTCTCAAAACCTGGCTAATGAAGGTTGGGGGGCACACAGTAGAGGTAAGAATTCCTGAACCTATGGAATTGTATTATGAAAACAATAACAATAAAAACTCTTATGCTCCAAACTCCAGTTAAACAACACACATTTTGAGAAATTTTAGATTAGAAAAAATAGTCTTGGTTTCAGGGATGCTGCCTAGTCATACACTTCCCCCCATTATTTGCACAGAATTGTGCGGGGTCATATGTCACTGGGCTGGCCATAGTAGAGCTTCTGTGTTGGCTTGCAGTAACTTTGATTTATATGAGATGCATTGTCATGAAGCCAGATAAGTGGAATAGCTAGGTGTGTGTAGGATGCAAATTTTTGCCAGCTGCAGCTTAACACACTATGTGAGAGAACCAAAAATATTGTAGCTTCTTTATAAAATCATAGATTGGATAACCTAATATCAAAAACACAAGTACCACAGTTTCAAACAATTCCACTTCAGAATATATAGCAATTCAGTTTAGACTCACAGATTCAAGCCTGTTTGTACATAAATTTTTCTAGGAGCACTATTAACAATAGTGAAAAGATAGAGGCATTTGTTCAATGTGTACTAACAAATGAATGAATAAAATACTGTATAAGTTTTCAGTATAATATTGCTCTTTGAAAAAAACGAAATTGCAATGCATGCTATAATGGAGTTGAACTTTGACTACCTCTTGCTAAGTAAAATAAGTGAAACAGTAAAGAACATATGCATATAATTATATGAGAAATCTAGAGCAGTAAAAATCAGAGAAGCAAAGTCTGGATTGATGATTCACAAAAGTTTGAAGCAACGGAGGAGAGGGCAAAACCAGTAGTTATTGCTTAATGAAGTTTGGTGGTATTTAACAGAGTTTGATTTTGTAAAGATAAGAAAAGCTCAGGCTAGTATTAATTGTTGCACAGCAATTTGCATGGCCTTACCACTGAACCGAACACTTAAGTAGGAAAGATGGTATTTCTACACTGAGCCTGAAGTCCTCAAATTAATTGAACCAAATTTTTGAGATATATGATGCAGAACTTTCTTGAGTAATTAAATGAAAGTAATACATGAAAGAGATAAAAAATTCATCAATACTGTCTCATAAAATAATTATGCATGGGTTTAAGACATTTTCTAACCCAAACAAACATATTTTATTCTGCTTTTTTTTTTTCCCCAAAAGTACCATGTACCATCAAAAGCTTGTTTTTTCTAGGCAGGGTAAAACCATAGAGGAAGCCAATAATTTTCTCTAGTACAAATAACTCATTAAATTCTCAACCTCTACATTTTCTTTCTTATTTCCAGATACTTTCATTCCAGCTGCAGCAGTGACTTCATTCAATGTCTGTGTATCTGAGTGATATGTCAGTCCATTATCCCACCAGAAAGCATCGCATTCTTCCAGGTCATTTTCTCCCACACTATCCTATAACTCAATTTTCAGGGGTCTAGTTCTGATTCTTTTCAAGAGAATTTCTCTGGTTGAAGGAGATGGAAATATGAATGCAACTTCAAATGCCCAAAACAAAAATGAAATATGAAATTCCTAAGAATAATTCTTAATTACTCAGTCTTCTATTTTTTTTTTTTTATTTTGTAACCTATGGTTAAGAATTTTTTTTTCTTTTCCTCACTTATAGTCTTTCTGGGGTTCTCAGAAGTAACAACAAAGGCCTATTTTATCTTTTTAAATTTTTTATTTGAAAGCAGAGAGGAAAGAGAGGGAAAGACCCAAAGAAATACACACACATAAAGAAAGAGGCAGAGAGAGGTCTTCTATCTGCTGGTTCACTCTCCAAATGGCTACACCAGTGCTGACCAGGATGAAGCCAGAAGCTAGGAATTTTTTTCAGTCCTGCATTTCCACATGGATGGTAGGGATTCAGGCATTAGCCATCTTCTGCTGCCATTCAGGTCTCATTAGTAAAGGAAGCTGGATTGGAAATGGAGTGACTAACAATCCAAGCAGCACTGAGATAGTGGATGATGGCATTGCAAGAGGTGATTTAGTGAAGCGCACCACGACACTGACCTCCATAATTTCTTTGTAATCATTGTCTCCATAATGACCAGGGACTACCAGCAAGTCACATCATGGGAATGTGATACTTTCTGTACCACCCTCTGTGGTAATTTCATAATGGTGATACCACATCATGTCAAAGACTTGCTATGTTCTATTTCTCCAATACAGAGAACACTTGTTCAGGGAAAATTGCCTTTTGGGGACAATTGCTATCTTACTGAATTTTATAGGAACCTAAATGACAAGTAAATACATGCTTGAAAGGAGTGTTTATAAAGATTTTAAGGAAAAATCAATTAGCACAGATATGGACAAAATTTTAAAAAACAATACCAGTTAGCGAACACCTTGGGATTAGTAATGGGAAATCATAACCATCATTCTTAGACTTAAAGAAATAACAGAAAGAAGCTGCCATCCGGGTTTGAGTGTTTCAGACAAAGACCAACAGAGAGAAGTTATGACGTTTTGTAGAGGAACCTATTCACTGCTAACATAGACCAAAAAAGAGAGAAAAGTGGCAATAAATGCCTGGTTTCTTTTTCTTACCATACACATATTTATTGTCGATGTTTCCTATTGAATCAAACAGAATTCAAATGTAGAGAACAAGACAATCACAAAGATAACACAGCTAGGACACAGGAGGAAAGTAAAAAAGGTAGAAAAGATTCAGAATACACTAACAAATTTTTCTTTCTCTTTTTAGAAAGCAATTATCTACATGGTGGTATCAACTGAATAATATGTTATCCTGTTGATTCTATGTCCTTATGCATTGGCACAAAGGCACACGCATAGAACATGGCCAAACAAATCCTCATTTGCTCTCAAACTTTCAACTTAAAGTTTATCACCTCAGTTGGGATACTGCCCATTTGATTCACATCATATTCTATGAATAATTTTCCAGGAAGTTAGGCAGGCAGAAAAGTCAATTATCAGTGACAGTGGTTTTATTCTTTTTTCCTCCAAAACAATCAGGCAAGATTGATGCTAAAATTATATCAATTCACTGAAATTGCCAGGGCTTTAGTAACTCTCATACAGGCAGCAATTTGAAATGAATCATTAGATACAAGGCTCTGCAGATTCCCCTATTATGCCATTCCCTTCACCACAATTTTTGATGTAGTAAAGATAAAAAGGAATGGTTTGTGGAAAAATACACCTTAGCAAACATATTTTCTACAACCATTATAGATTACACTCATGTAATTGGGAAGACAATCTTAAGGAAGTTTCTGTAATCCAATAGAAAATATAAAGAAAACATTTAAACAACTTTATGTTGACATTTTTAATTGATGCACAGTTGCTTATGACTATCTTAGAATTTCTTTAAGAATTTATGCATAGTTTTTAAAATGATGACATGTATTTTTAATATTTCAAATATTTTATGAGCAAATTTTTTACTTATTAATTAAAAAGTACATTGAAAATACCCTAAAGAAGACAGAATTTTATTTTAAAATATTCGGTTGCTCAAAAAATATTTCAGCTTGAGACAAAGAAAAGTCTCTAAACTTACCAAAGAACAATCTAATTACAATTCAGTGCTGTCCATACAGATACCAAAGTGAAGATACTGTTCCTAACAGGATTCACTTGATAGCAAAACTTATACCATTCTCAATTCACAGATAGTGATTTTTTCATATGTCTGTGTTCATCCATTGTTTTCTTCACGTAAACATCTCTCATTTGTATATTGGTTGGTAGAGCATCACACTTGGAAGGCTACCTGAAATGTGTTCTAAAACATGAGTTTCTGAGGCTGGCACAATGGCTCAATGGCTCAATGGCTGAATCCTCTCCTTGCAAGAGCTAGGATTCTATACGGGCACTGCTTCATGTGTCAGCTGCTCCACTTCCCATTCAGCTCGCTGCTTGTCCTGGGAAAGTAGTGGAAGATGGCCCAAAGCCTTGGGACCCTGCACCCATGTGTGCTACCCAAGGGAAACTTCTGGCTCCTGGCTTTGAATCAGCTCAGCTCCAGCTATTGCAGCCATTTGATGAGTGAAGCAGCAGATGGAAGATCTTTCTGTCTCTCTAATCTCATCTATCTTTCCAATAAAAATAAATGTTTTTTCTAAATATACCGTTCTATAGAAAATAGGCAATAACTACTTTCTACCTTATTCACCAAGCCCAAAGGAAACCTTTTAACTTCACATTTAGTCACACTTGACAACACTGAACTATATTTGTGTCTCTTATTTTTGCCAGAGATAAATGTAACTCTTGTCTTTCTTCAGGTTCAATAGAAACATTTTGGAAGTCTTTTCTGGAGTGTACGCTTCTGGAACTTCCATTTTCCATGTGGTGTTAGGATATTGTCTGAAATTATTTTAGATCTATTTCTCCTCTCCATAAATAAGATCTGCCTTTCTAATAAAAATAAATTGATCTTGAGTTTCTGCTTTTCAACTTGGGGTAAGACTTAAATTGCAAAGAATCACAGCCTGTGGGAAAGTTACCTTAATTCATTTACATAAAATACCACATAAAAAAGGGATATTTATAAGAGGTCACTGTTACATTTTTAAAATAATTGCAGCAAGTAATTTTCTATAAATATTATAAATAAAAGAGACAGTAGCATAGTATAAAAATAAAAATAATACAGATTTGCTAAGAGACAATCTAGCTGTATGAAGGCCTTCAGTAAATTACACTGCAAATTCAGATCCAAAACCTCTTGTAGCACTCACTGCCACTGTGCTATATCTGTCTACAGGGAAAAAAGCATGATGAAAAATGAAGAAGTGATATTTCATATCAAGACACTTAGGCAAGACACTCAGGGAGGAACACAAATTCTACTTTAAACTCATAGAAGATACATTAAGTGCCTTCCTAGAGAGTTAGGATACTCCAACTACAAACTGTACACTAGTCTATTCGATGTTTGGCAATGAGAATTGCAAAGTTAACATAAAAATCCTTGGATTTTTTTAACCAAATTATAAAAAACATAGAACAAATTTTGATTGAGACAGACTTCTGACTAAGTGGCTATAAATCAGTGTCCACCTCCCATCATCAAATGGATCCGGAAGGACATGAGAAAAATCAAGCAACTGATTCCTGTGAAGTATGTTGAGATCATGTGCTGGTCCTTGTGGGTTTTTTTATATTTCTAATTTATTTTAAATTATTAATATTAATTACATAGTTCAGAGGGATGCATTCCCATGTGGATTTCTGATTAGGATAGAGTGGAGAAGTTGAGGAAAGTGAATGAGATAAACATTTCATTGTTTTTCTCCAAAGTTTACAGGGGAGGAAAATGCAAGGAGCAGCTCCTTGCTGCCAAGCTATCAGCATGTTGGAATGGGAGACCACCATTTGATGATGCCTTAAAGACCGTACTGTGGGGAAGAATGTTCCAAGAGTGCTGCTTGTGTAATTCTGATTGTGCTGAGATGTTTTGGGCTTTGTTGCCAAAATTACCAGGAGTGAGAGCATCTTTGCAAGTTCTGTTGGTTAACTAGGTACACCTCAGTGCATCCGCAGCCCAGAGATTGCAAAGGCTGGCCAGGAGAGTCATCCAATTTGTTCTGATTTTCATTTTCTGAGGAGGCACATGGCAAGCTCTGCTGGCCTAGATGAGCTGGTTGTCATGTACTCTGTGTGCATCCGCTGTGCTCTCCACTGAATGAGCATCAGCATCGGAGAAGGCTTGGTCAACAGATTTCAAACACTTCTTCAGTGGCACTTATGCTGAAAGTTCCCCCAGAGTCTTTTTCCTGGGCAAAATGCAAACCCACCACATGGTGCCTGGGATGCATGGTCCCCACCATATGTTTTTCTGTGCTGGGCTTCACAGCTGTTCTGGACCTTATAATCAACATTTAGCTGTGCTGTTTGGTAAAAAGTTTTATCCACCTTAGTGAAAAATTTCATGGTCTTGTATTTTCTTTATTGAGGTTCAGTCAGAGACTTAACAATCTCCTAACCAATCAATACATGAATCAATCAAAACTCACTTCTCAGCAATATTTTGTGTTGAGAGCTGGAAAATGATCTGAGATACTGTATACCATTGCAACTGAGATCATTGGAAGTTAGGCAGTCTTAGAAACTAAGGAATCTGTGGTTAGAACTCCTGCTTCATTGACCCAACACAACTAAAGGACTCTGGGGTTTCTCCTACAGCATCTAACCACCCAGACTATCAGTGCTCAGGAAACATGAGTAATCCTCACCATGGAACAGAAGGAAGTTAACTTCCTACTAGACAATGAAAATGTATTTTCTGTTCTTTTCTCAAACTCAGATCTCCTCTATTCACTTTGTGTAACCAAGAGACAATTTCAATAAAGTCCTTTTATATTTTACCAAGCCCTAAAGTGCAACTGAGACAATGTTTTTATATGAATGTCAACCTGATCTTCCAGCCCAATACACCATCTGAGGACAGATCTTTTAGCTTTGATGGGCGCCACCATTTTCATAACCCCAGAGGAATCCAAGGACTTCCCCTGATTGACACAGATACTAATCCAGAGTTTTGACAATCACAGGAAAATACCGCTTGAGGAGTAACTGTCCAGTCACTGTGGATACGATCACAAAATCCTGTCCTCTTTTTCTCATCAAAAACAATACTGCTGATATCACAGACCTCACAAGGGACAAAAGATATAATAGAAAACTTAATATCACAGGAACACATGAGTTGATTTTTAAAAGTACTTATTTTTATTTGGGAGACAGAGACAAAAGGAGAAAAAGAGAAAGAGGTCTTCCATTCATTGGTTCACTCCTTAAATGACCTCAAAAAGCTGAGCTGATCCAAAGCCAGAAGTCAGGAGCATCCTCCTTGACTCCCAAGTGTGTTTAGGGACCCAAGAAAATGAATTATGCTCTGTTGCTTTCTCCACCCATAACAGGGAGCTAAATTAGAAGTGGAACAGCTGGGATATATATCAGTGCTTAAATGGATGCCAGTGCCACAGGCAGGACTTTGTCTACTA
This sequence comes from Ochotona princeps, assembly GCF_030435755.1. Classification (NCBI taxonomy): domain Eukaryota; kingdom Metazoa; phylum Chordata; class Mammalia; order Lagomorpha; family Ochotonidae; genus Ochotona; species Ochotona princeps. Next base: position 33,499,578 of record NC_080835.1, on the reverse strand, counting down.
TGCTATACACCAGCTCCTTCAGTTGATTCTTTATATATAGTGAGAGATATGGATCATATCTCATTGTCCTGCATATACCCATCCAGTTTTGCCAGCACCATTTGCTGAAGATATTACCATTATTACACTCTATTCTCTAAATACTTTGGTCAAAAATCAGTTGGATAGATGGATGTTGATCCATCATTCTTGCATGAAATCTTGACTTTCCAAACCAACTTCAAATTAATTCCCTAGGATGACTTTAATATCACCAAGCCACTTAGTGCCTTAAGCTATCTTCTGTTTATGTACATTCCTAAATTCCTTTTAATAAATAACTTAATAGTTTTAACTTAATAGCTGTTGTTACTTTGCTATTTTAAGTTGTAAGTTATATTTGTCTTGTGTTTACCCACCTAACTCCATTATTGAGACAGTGTGAATGTAATAACCATGAGGACAACATGCAATACAGGAGAACTTACAAAATTTTTGCTTTGGAGAGTATGCCAATGACAATTTCTTCTCAGAAAACCTGGAATGGGACACTCTGTTTACAAAAGTTTCTTCTGCCTGGTGTATTCCCACCTTGGGAAGATGATTCAACAGGGCTGGGAGGTCACAATAAGAGCCATTGAGTTTCAACAAATGTCGAATGTCAATGTCAATCAGTCCCATGGTCTTGCAAAATCCTTTTGTATTAAACAGTTACACTGACCAATGAGGCAGAATGTGAATTATTGGGGCCATCTTTGTAGCATAAAGTATTGAGATGCTGCTTGCAATACGAGCATTCTATATAAGCACTGGTTTGAGTCCTGGATGTTCCATTTTCAATCCAGCTTCCTGCTAATGTGTCTGAGAAAGCAGCAGAGGATGGCCCAAGTACCGGGGTTCTTATACCCATGTGGAGACACAGGTGCTTTTATCTTTGCCTAAGTTTTAGTAAATAATAGGCCATTTAGAGTGTTAGCCATCAGATGGAAGATATCTCCCTCTATCTATCGATCGATCGATCTATCTATCTAATCTATCTCCACCTCGTCTCTGTAACTCCAACTTTCAAATAAATAAAACAAATCTTTAAAAATGTACATTATAAGATGAAATGTATTTTGGGTTAATACTTTCTGCCAGGTGGAAGAAAATCAGGCTTTAAAAGGACAGTTGCAGAGTGGTCTCCCCCAAAAGCCACTGAACTTATCTGGACAGTAAGATGCTGAACTCTATGCTTGGTATATGCTTGCAATGAAAGAATTTCATGTGAACTTGAATTGTGGTAATGCAATAAGGTGGAGGAATCCACCATGGGGGAAGGGTTTGGAAAGGGGTGGGGGGGGGGAATCCCAGTGCCTATAAAACTGTGTCACATAATGCAATGTAATTAATTAAAAAAAACAAAGATGAAACGTATTTTGGGTTAATACTTTCTGCCAGGTGGAAGAAAATCAGACTTTAAAAGGACAGTTGCAGAGTCCTGACTAACCTTAGATAATATTCAGACTCAAATCCCAGCTGGCTATAGCCTCTTCCTGTCTTCTTTAGGATTCTCAAACTTACTGACATGGATTTATTCCCTTTTAGCCACTCTGCATTTTGTTTGGAGCTTACATACTTGATCATTTTGCAAAGCTTTTTTTCTGTTTTCTGCTAGAAGCTATTAAACCCTAGTGATCCTGGATGTAACAATATATGTGGTCCTTTTACTGAGGACACTTGGAAAAACCTCAAGAAGAAGAACTCTGAATGTTGCTTCCATTATCATCTCCATACAGCTAATGAAGCAGGAGCAGTCATCATTTCTCTACTCTATTGTCTATTAGGATTACCACTTCAGGATTGTTAGATGACTGGCTAGATAGTTAAGGACAAGGAGCCTCTTTCCACCATCTAGAGATGAATATTAGAGAACCTAAGAAATGTCAGGCATCCATCTTCTGTGAAGGATGTTGAGGTCATGTGACAGTTCTTTTAATGAAAGATTTTCTGTGCTATATTAATTGATCAAAGTAATACATACTTTATGTGCTTGGAGGATTGACTGGAGACTTAACTTTCCCATAAGTCACCAATGAAAATCATCACTTCTCAATGACCAATCATGGAGACTTTGACCAACTATAACCCTACACCACCTGTTCTCAACTGCTCCCTGTCTCATAGATCCCGCTCAGTACTGTCAGCAGCTCTTGCTTTTCATTTCTCTCGTTCCCCAACAAATGATCTCTGATTCATGTACTCTTTGCCCTTTTGCCATTTTTGTAGTCATGGATACAATCCTGAGCAAATGGAATCTTGAATTCCTGCAATGTTTCAATCAATCCCTTAGGAGTAATGAAACCCTAGAAGTTACCATCCCCTGTAAAACATTTAATATTCACAAAAAATGAATTTAAAATAAGCAGTGGATGTTAATTATATTTATTTGTAAAGCAAGATACTAAAAGAAAATATTAAAATTGTAAGCTAAAGCAGTAGTTCTAAAATTTAACAAGTGGGAATAATATTTTGGTGTTTTGGGAAAGCCAGCATTTCATATGGGTACTAGTTCATGTACAGTTGCTTGATTTCCAAACAAGTATTCTGATCATAACATAGTAAAATGGCTGAACATGGCCCAGATGCTTGGAGCTATACCCATACATAAAACTAGGAGGAAGCTGCTGGCTCCTGGTTTCAGCATGGGTAAGCCCTGGTCTTTATGGAGAGTGAACATCTAAAGAGAAAACCATTGAAGGGACATGTTCGTATGTCTCTCCCTGTCTGTTTATAGCCCTGAGTACTAGATAAACAAATCTTTTTAAAAATGGAACTGCATAATAATTCCCTAAAACTCTTAATTTATAGATTGATGTTTTCTAACTCCTAGAAATATCTATGATTCCACATTGATAAAATATTCCCAGTAAGATTATGTCCCATTGACCACCCTTTGATCTACAGATTTCTGGGGGGAAAAAAAGATTTTTTTCTGGACAATACTAATAAATATTACATCACAAGGATTTCAGTGTTCAAATTAGTTTGAAAATCCTCAGAAAGTATTAAAATAGCCAATTTGTAGTAAAATAGCTAAAGTGAACAAGGAGAGAGTGAGTAATAATGGCAAACTCAGTCTTGTAAAGAATCCTTTTGTTCACAGATTGTCTTGAACAATTTATTTTTCACAAAACAATTATTTTGAAATCATAGGACGAAAGTTTTAAGAAATTTATTGGTAAACTAAATGTTCTCTGGTATATCATCTGTTAAACAGGCCAAAGCTGCTTCAAATATTTACAAAATAATTGGATCAAAAGATAATCTGGGGGCCCAGCACAATGGCCTACTGGTTAAACCCTCAATATGCTGGGGTCACATATGGGCACTGGTTCGTGTCCCAGATGCTACAATTCCCATCCATCTCATTACTTGTGGTGTGGGAAAGCGACAGAGAATGGCCCAAGGCTTTGGTATCCCACACCCATGTGGGAGACCCAGGGAAAGCTCTTGGTTTCTGGCTTCAGATTCAGCTCTGGCCAGTGCGGCCACTTGAGGAGTGAGTCAATAAGCAAATCTTTTTCTCTGTCTCTTCTCTCTATCGGTCTGCCATTATAATAAAAATAAATCTTTAAATTAAAAAAACAAAGATAATTTTGGTGCAAACATTTTTGAAATCTTCCCTGTGAAATATTTTCAGTAATGCCATGGAGTGTCTGGCACTGGGGCATAGTGGGTAAAATCTGTTTATAGTGAGGCCTCTCATATGGGTACCAGTTATAATCTTGGATGTTCTACTTTTGATCCGGTTCCTTGCTGATGTTACTGGGAAAGAAGTGGAAGATGGCCTAAGTTGATGACCTGTGTTCATATGGGAGAATTAGAGGAGACTTCTGGTTTCAGCCTGGTTCAGCCCTGATCAGTGTCATCATTAGGAGATTAAGACATGGGATAGAAAATTGGTCTCTCCCTTTCTCTCTGTTTAATTTTGCTTTTCAAAGAAATAAATAAATGAGTAAATAATTTGAAAGTCTATTTCTTTTTTATAAGCAAAAGTTCACGGATAATACATACATATATTAAGACACTCTGCATAGATTTTCATTTTTTTGCATCAAAGTTATCTTGCTTTATCTCTATTTTCCACAAGTTTTCCAAAGTGCTCTACTGTGTATACAACACTCATTTTTTAGAAAATGATTTCATGTTTCTAAAATATTATGTCACATATATGTTGACCTGCTATTTTTTCCCCCAAATTAAGAAAAAGTACCAAAATTATCCAAAACTTTCATTGTTACTAGAAAATCTCCAAATAATAAACAAGACTATAAGGTAACTAATGAACCTGACAGGGTTTGCCAGAGAGCTCACAATGTATATGTTTCTCTGTGGATATTTGGGACGCTTATTAGGGGCTACGTCGTGAAATACAAATGAAATTTAATTAGTTACCATATTGTGTTATAGACAATCAATCCCACAAATGTTAAGAATAACATATATAAACATGTATTATCATCAAGTATATTCCAGTATATATATATACGTATATATGTATATGTATATAAAACTGTCTGTCTAGCAGACAATAAGATATTTAAAACAAGAAATTATTTCTTTTGCTTTCTTTTTTTTTTTTCATTCTCAGTACACGGTTCACAGATGTATATATATATATATATATATATTTTTTTTTTTTTTTTAAGAAATGAGTAAATTTTGGAACATATCTAGGAATACAGTTACAATCTAAATCAAAGGCATGAATGAGGATACTTTAGATAACATTAAAAGAATTGAAACAGAGATGACAATCTTATCTTGAAAGGATTTAGTACCATCATGTTAGCAGCTATCTTTTCAACAGTAAGTAAACACAGATGTTTTCCTCAAAGATGAAGACAGACATAGACATGCAGATAAACACAAATTGATAAATTTTTATCCAAAAGATGAATAGGTTTCTCCACAAATATCTTAAATAGCCTGTTTTTCATCATGGCAAACATAGTCATTTGATGTTCAATTGGTATAAAACTATTCAGTTCAGTTTTCAAAGAATTAGAGAAAGGAAAGAACTGAGACTATAATCATGATTTAATGACTGGGACTAAGACATGAAGATGGCAATGAGAAAGCTTATGTATAAAACAAAACAGAGAAAATCAGAGGAATATCATACCAGATATGTTATCTAGATTTTTTTTTATCAATTGCTTTCAAAACTCCAATCTATTTCTTATAACTGATTTTAGTGGAAAGTTCTAAGTAATTCTTTCACACTATCTGTCAGGTCCAACAAAGGTCAAGCACAGCTCCAAAAATCATTGTGATGAAATTTTAGGAACAAATGGGTTTTAAATCAGTACAGTCTTAACCTAAAAATAATATCCCATTAGGGCTTATTTACATATATGATATTAAATTACCTCTTTGGGAATCTAAGATGAATAAAATCTCAGAACCTTTTCTCCTTATGGGATTATATTAAATATTTAGACTTTCTCATTTAAAGAAAAATCATTTACTTTATCCAAGAAGCATAATTTGCACACTTATGGTTGGACTTGTGCTGAGAAAAATTCATATTCATTATACCCCACAGCATACTGAATTTCATAGAATTATCATTCATTGTAATATGTTTGAATATTTAAAATATTAAAGATATTTTTAAATATTCAAAATAAAATTTAGCTCATATTTAGAGAGAATAATTTTTCTGAGAACAATGCATAAATTGGTCAGCATTGTGATCTAGCATCGTCATGAAGCCAGTAAGCAGTCTCTGCTGCTCTACTTGCAGGCCAATGTCCTTCTACTGCAAATGAGACATAAGCAGAAGTGCCCAGCACTGTGACCTAACCACTAAAGTCCACGCCTTGAACTCACTGGGATCTCATATGGGTGCCAGTTCTAATCCTGGTAGCCCTGCTTCCCATTCAGCTCCCTGTTTGTGTCCTAAGAAAGTAGTCGAGGAAGGCTGAAAGCTTTGGGACCCTGCACCCATGTGAGAGACCAGAAGGAAATTCCTGACTCCTGACTTTCGATCGGTGCAGCTCTGGCCATCGTGGTCACTTGGGGAGTAAATCAATGGACAGAAGATCTTGCTCTCTTGTCTCTCGTCTTCTCTGTATATCTGAATTTGCAATAAAACAAATAAGTCTTAAAAAAAAAAAAAAAGCAGAGGATGGCCTAACTACTTGGGCCCCTGCTACCATGCTAGGAGATCTGAAACTCCTGGCTCCTGTTTTTTGATTGCCCTACCCTGGTTGATTCAGTCTAGTCAGTCAATTGGGGAGTGAATAGGGAATGGAAGATTTTTCTGTCTCTCTTTCTCTTTCTCTGTTTTCCCACATTGCTATGATTTTTACTTTTAAATAAATAAAACAAATCTTTAGAAATACATAAACAGAAAATTTTCATTAAGAAATATGATCTTTTAAAATTAGAAAAGCATGTCCAAATTGCATAACACTAAAGACTAGAATACCATAGCTACAGACTTTCATACTTTCATTATTGATATTTAACCACATTTTTTTCGGTGTATTCTGCTTAACCTCACTTTATCTGAAGAAAGAACATGCTAATGAAATAGTAGTTATAGCCTTAAGAAAAATCCAGCTCTACTGAAAAGTAAAAATATTGAAAAGGATTAGAATGTAAAACTGGAAAAAAGCATGGCATGAAGCTCAAGGCAAAATGAAACGAAATATAGAAAATGGACTGAGGCTAAAATGAAGATATTGAACTAATTAAGATGAAAGCTTCTGAAAGTAGACAATTTTTTTTTTCTAACCTATGAAGGGCAAACTTAGGACAAAAAAGGAAAGGAAATGATGGAAACGGAAACCTGAAATTTAAGAGTTTTAAATGTAAAAAAAAATGATTTGCTGAGAAAATTAGCAATATACATGAAGTATGATTGTTTATTGATAATGTGCAAAGCTCTCTTAATGAGAGCTTTTTCTTAATTATCTCAATCTCTGGAGCTGTCAGTAACATTTTAAAGTGTAAGCCTTAGATAACTTCCTCAAGGTCAAATTTTTGGTAAATTCAAAGAGTTGTGATTTTGTACCATATTTAACAAGAAGAAGATAATTCAATAAGGGGAAGAAAGAGACTTTTTCACTAAACCTAAACTTTCATACAAAATGAAAAAGCATGAGGGACCCGATTTCCTATAAAAACATCAACACCACCACCAACAAAATCCCCAACAGGGGAAGACGTTAATCAAACACTTGAAATGTTACTGATGGCATGAGACATGACTTACCAATTGATTTTAAAATATGGAAGATATTATATCAACTTTGAAGTCACTAAGAATGATGTTTATGTTTATTCAATGTTTACTATTCTAATATATACATAGTAAGAGCTCTCAAAAGTACAAAATGCATTCATTGCATTCAAAATTGTTATCATTGGAAAGTCATAAAAAAAAGTAGGACTACAGTAAAGCATGCAAATTCGATGTTTTTACATTTCACCAAGCCACTCTGGTAATACTGAAGTTACTTTCATGAATACCATGAACATTATTGTCCTGACAGTTTTCCCAGTCAATTAAATATATGTACTGCATAGGCAGTACTAACTTATGGTGTTTGCAAATAATAAGATGAATATTATTATGTTCTTAATCATTCTTTACTTCAATGAAAACTGTAAAATAAGGATGATACAAGAAAAATACCAAATGCATTGTATAAACCAACTTGAATCCTAGATACACAATATTTTATTGTTTGTTTAAGGTACACATGAGAGCCTAGAAAGTAACCAAGTAAGGAAGCCTTGTCCACATGAGTAGGTCTTTGACCAGCTTCAATCAATGGGTAACAAATAAACAAGATGTTTGCTTATTCCACCTAATAAATTAGTTTTGATGCTTTTATCATGTTTTGTTTACCAAATGCTCAAGTGTTGCATCTTTAAAGCAAAAGATATTTTGTTGCTCAACTAATAGGTTTTTCTTTTTAATTTGAAAATATGTATTTTTCAATATTTCTGATCCAAAGAAAGAAAAAAATCATGATTAACCTCCAAGAAGACTTTTCCAGAAAGTTGAAATAAGTGTGTGATCTGTTTTTAATCACTGTAGTCACTCAGCCATGCTCCTGAGATGAAATGGTTTTATCAGCCTGAAGATTTCCAGCAGAATATTAAGGAGAAGGCAGCAGGTGTTCAGGCTTTAATTGAGTATGTCAGGGTGAAAATATCCTCAATATAATTATAGGCAAATTAGCCATTTTTTCTCCTAATGATTTCACAGCAAATTTATCTTGCCTAGTTACTCCACAAGCTCTAAGTAACTTATTGGATCATAATACTTTATATTAACAGATAGAGGTTTCAATTGGCTTGTGGAAAGCGCAGCAGCATTCTGAAAATAAAAGCCTATTAAAGTTTAATTTAATACAAACATGCATTTTGGTTATGGACACACAGCTCATTTGTTCCTTCAAAATAAAAACTATTGTGCATCTGAGAACCTTTTATCCTATAATCTGCATTTTAAATGTGGAACAAGCATCAGCTTCATAGAATTAAAAATAAAAATACATTAAAATGTTTCAGCATTTGTAAGCTGTAGCCTGGAATCAAAACCTTTTAAATCATCTAAAATTAAGGAAATAAACTATTTCCAGTTTTCTCTTTGTTAGACTATACTATATGGTTCTTTATGATTTTCTAGTGTTACATCCCCAGTTACAGACTTTCAGGGGCATTTTTCTCTTTTCAAGGATTTTATGAAATATTTAAATATCACAGAGTATAAAACCCAGACTCCTGTAAGGTAGACTCTGTTTACTCAGTTTAGTACTTCTTGAGCAGATTTTTTTTTCTCAGTAAGACATGAAAAAAACTAACGTTACATTGAGTGCTTCTATAGTTGCTATCTGTCTTTAATTTTCAATTAAATTTATGAAATGTAAGGACATGCTTTCGTTTTAGTGGAAATAATGAGGTTGATTTAGATATAAAATACACATGTTTTAAATTAATAAGTTAAAATATGAGTAGCTTGCGATTGTAAAACTTGTCAAGAAAACATTGGGATTCAATATGATCTTATACAGTTATTTATAGGATTTTAATTCCATATTTTGGAATTAGAATTACTAGAATTTTTCATTTTCTTTACTTACTGATTTTCTGAGACTTGGTCACCAGCATTTCTGTTAATCGTACTGAAAATTCTTCCTAAAAGAGAAATAATGATCAGAAAGCCTAAAAGTAGGGCATAAGCTTAAAGTTTATATTTTATTAGTTATTGAATTTGTATTTGAAGTATAAAAATATAATATAATTATAATAGCTCATTTCCAGTTTATAAACTAGAAATCTGGGGAGAATTTAGCTGAGCAGATATTGCCTACTAAATTTGTAATATTGCAGATTTCTTCAATACTTGATCTTAGCCAAAAGGCAAAAAAATGATAACAATATTGTAGATTTATCTAAAGTAAAAAATAAATTAAGAAATATGTTTTCTCTAAATAATTTCTCAACATTATTGACATTCAGTATTTTTGGGCTGAATGAAAATCCAAAATGTCAGGGAAGGTAAGTTTAATAAATATGCTTAGCTTTGTTTCACAGAGTTTATACGAAAGATCGGATTTTTCAGGACCTCATTGACCAAATGTCGTACTTGAAAATCATATAGAAATATCTGATAAGGTTTGCCTTTGCTACAGGAAACAATAGTAGTGAGACACTTAATCTTCCTTTTATCCTGACAACTCTTTATGAAAGTACAGTCTAAGTTTGACCAATTGCATATTTGTGCAAATTATTCTGACTTGTAGTGAATGAAAAAGGAATCCTGTTTATGAATGTCAGAGAAGATTTATTGTATGAGACAAAGATCAAACATAATGGATAGTCACAGCAGATGCAAATTTTGGAAAAATAGGATTTAAAAATCTAGAAATAGGAGCAGGTGTTTGGCTTCATGGTAACACACTGGTGAAGATAACACATCCCTCATCAGAAAATCCAGGATCAATTTCTGGGCCTCACATCTGATTCTAAGGCCAACTAATGTCAATTTGGAAAGGCAGAGTGAAGTGCTTGGGTCTTTGTTTCCCAACTTTATTTGCAGACTTTGATCAGGTCACATTGGAAAACTGGCTAGGGACCCAGAGAATGTTTGTGTTCTGATTTTTAAAAACGTGTATGTGGAAATGTAGAAGCTGGAATATATGTGTGTAGGGTAGCTATTTTGTTCTAAGTATTTATCTTTTCATATCTTAAGTCTACCTTCATTGTTGGATCTGTACATTGAAAAATTCTCTGTTCTACTAGTAATCTATATTCCTTTTCTAGAAATTCTAATAAAAGCCACCTAGTGTGATTGTGCCATGAGGCATCTGTAGTAAACTGTAAGCAATTGTTTTCATTGATTAGAAATGAAGCATGTGTTACACATTAACTTAGTGAGTACAGGCAAATCCACCCAGAGTCAATTCATGGACTGTGACGTGTGTTACTCAAGACAAAACATGATATGTTAACTGAAACAATAAATTACGAAGGCTTGTTAAGCATATAGAAACAAATATATAGTTCATTTGAAAGAAATGATTTTAAAAGTCTTATCCTTATGTCCCCTCAAATGTGTTAGAAATCATATCATTTATTTTAATGAAGACAATCACATGTCTCTTAAGTTTCCTAAACTGTCAACAAGCAATTCCCATTGTTCTTTAAATTCTACCATGATGGGGTCTCGCACGATAGCGTAGTGGTTAAAGTTCTCATCGTGAATGCTCCAGGATCCCATATGGGCTCTGGTTCTAATCCCAGCAGCCCCACCTCCCATCCACTCCCTACCTGTGGCCTGGAAAAGCAGTTGAGGACAGCCCAAATCTATGGGACCCTGCACCCACATGGGAGACCCGGAAGAAGCTCCTGGCTTCGGATTGGCTCAACTCCAGCCATTGCTGCCACTTGGGGAGTGAACCATCAGATGCAATATCTTCCTCTGTCTCTCCTCCTCTCTGTATATCCGCCTCTCAATAAAAATAAATAAATCTTAAAAAAAGAGATTACTAGTTGCCAAAAACAGTACAAACAGAAAAAAAGCAAACATTTTAGTTAATTGAAAAACATATATTGGTAAATGGGTAATCTCATTCTACAAGCTAAACATCATTGAATATTTTCAGTGATATAGTTGCTAGGCAAACGGATACTTCTCTCTTCTGGAATTGCCCACAGCTTGCTTGCTGAGGTTATTTAGTTGTTAATAAAATATGCCATACAATTACACAGCTTTATAATTTGATATGATGGCATAAGCTTCTACTTTATTTATTTTTATGCAGACTTGTGTACAAGCTTTACATATGGAAGTATATATTTATTATCAATTATTTCCTATTTATTTTTCTTTGTATTATATTTCAAGTATTATTTGTTGTTCAAAATTATTTTTAAGCATTTATCTATTTTATTAGAAAGGCATGTTTGCAAATAAAAGTAGAAAAAGAGAAATATCTTCCAATGATTTACTCCACCAATGACCTCAACAGTCAGAGCTGAGCCAATCTGAAGCCAGGAACTTCCTGTGAATTTCCTGTGTGTGGGCAGAGACCCAAAGCTTTGGATCAGCCTTCACTGCTTTCCCAGGCCATAAGCAGGGAGATGAAAAGGAACTGGGGCATGAATTGATGGTCATGGGTGATGCAGGTCCCGCAGGTGGAGGACTAGCTAATTGAGCCAACCCACTGCTCCCTATTGTTTTAAATTCTTAATGTACAGGGTAGATTTGTAGCATACTGTATTAAGCCACTGTTTGAGATGCCTTTATCCCAAATTGTAATGCCTAGGATTGAGTACCTATCTAGATTCCTGCTAATGTTCACTCTGAGAGTCAACAATTCAGGGACTGGGTTCTTTGAGCAGGTGTTTCAAGTATTTCAGGAGTCAATCAAAAAATGGCAAAGTCTCTCTCTATCTCTTCCCTCTACCTTTACCTTTACTTTTGCCATCAAAGTTTCACACACTATATTTTAAAAAATAAAAATAATAAGCAAAAGTAAAAAAAAATGAGTTGCATTTAGTTTTCTACAGAAAAGAAGGTCATCATTTACTTGCTATCTCAATAGCAAAAGAGTTAAAACTGAGAGCTCTGAGTGAAAGTGAGAAAGATATGTATATCTCAAATATATGGAAAAACCAAATTCTCAAATTCTTAGCACTAGTAAACTGGAAATTACAAATTACAGCTTTGCTGATTGAGGGAAAGGGTTATATCAGTAAATGTTGGAGTCAGAATAATGTCTTCTACCCCCTCTGCCACCTATGTCTCAACTAAGAGCAACCACAGCAAGAGTCTTTAGAATAGTCTGTTCTGGATACTATACACTGATAACATTTTTGTGGTTGCCTTCAAGCACACACACACTTCTGACTACATTTATACTGACTAAATGCTCTGATTTTGAAATACATCGAGAATGTTGGCTTAATGAAAGCAAATTGCTTTGCACAGTTGCCTAGAACTCCTGGCTGCCGAGGTAGTTTGGACATGCATCAAAATCACTGCCCACTCCTGTGTGGCCATATGCACATCCAGGTCCAAGCCTGATGATAACCCTTTTGTTGGTCCAGATTTGCTGTCAAAGTGCATTATAAACATTTTTCTGCAAACTTTGTCAGTTATGCTGCCAAATCACCTTGGAATCAAGATAACATCAGGAAATTTTGTCCTTGCTTTAACAATCTCTTTCGTGTTGATTTTGGTTCTATGTGTTGCCAGTATATTGAGATGAATGCTAATGCACTACAAAGTATACAAATTTCCATCCAAATCCTCAGCTTTGAATACAAAAGAGTATTAAATTTTTTTTAAAGATGCCTCTACAGAAACATAAATACAAGAATCATGGTCGGGCCCGGCGGCGTGGCCTAGCGGCTAAAGTCCTCGGCTTGAATGCCCCAGGATCCTATATGGGCGCCAGTTCTAATCCTGGCAGCTCCACTTCCCATCCAGCTCCCTGCTTGTGGCCTGGGAAGGCAGTTGAGGACGGCCCAATGCCCAATGCATTGGGACACTGCACCCGCGTGGGAGGCCTGGAAGAGGTTCCTGGTTCCCGGCTTCGGATCGGCGCACCGGCCCGTTGTGGCTCACTTGGGGAGTGAATCATCGGATGGAAGATCTTCCTCTCTGTCTCTCCTCCTCTGTGTATATCTGACTTTGTAATAAAAAAAAAAATAAAATAAAATCTTTAAAAAAAAAAGAATCATGGTAGAAAAAAAGATAAATCTATGTTCAGATTAAGGCATATTTGTTAGCAAATTTATGTAGGCTTTAAAATAAGGTTTTTATTTTTATTATATTTTATTTTATTTCTTCATATTATTATAATTTTATTAAACAGTTCCATAGGTCCTAAGATTTCCCTTATCCTGTCCCTAATTCCTTACCCCTCACTGAGTTCCCCTATATCATTACTATAGTGTAGTTCTTCATACATAGTAATATGTCCATCATTGTGGGCATGCACAATGGCAGAGAATCCAGCATCCTATTGTCAGTAAACAGGCTCATTGGGAGTCCACCTTTACTCTGGAAGTAGAGATGTATACTACATTGTATTCTCACATCTGGATATGATAGTGTCCATTACACAGTTACTGTACATCCCCTTAAATGAAAAGCCACAATACAAAATCAACAACAGGAAGAAAAACAGAAATTTACAATGCCCTGAAGTTAAATAACATACTGCTAGATATGTCAGCCTCCAATTCACAGTTACTATACATTCCCTTAAATGAAAAGCCAAAAACAAACTCAGCAAAAGGAAGAAAAAAAATTAACAACACAATGAAGTTAAATAACATGCTACGGAATGACTAATGTGTTACTGAAAAAATGAAAAAGAATATTAGGAACCTTCTTGAAGACAATGATATTACTGTATGAGCTATGAGTCATTGAAGAATTTAATGAGACGAAAGTGTTTCAAAGAGATAAAACTAACAAAAACTCAAAATCCATGAGATAGAGTTTCTGCTGATCTTTGCTCGTGAAATGTGTCTCCTACAGGCAACAAAGAGATGGATTTTGTTTTTCAATCTGGTATACTAATCTATGATGTTTGATTGATAAGTTGAAGCCATTTACAATTAGGGTTAATATGAATGGGTGGTAATCTGGTTCCGTCATTTTAGCGATAGGTTGTTCATTGATTTAGTCTTCTGTTGCTATTTTACTGGGATATTCTACATATTAGCTATTGGTTGGGGTAGGTGTTATTCCTCTTCTCTGTCAAGAGAACATCTTAAAGTATCATTTGTGGGGTAGGTATGGAAGAGGTATATTCTTTCAACTTTTCTTTGCTGAGGAAGAATTTTAATTCATTTTCAAAGACAAAGGAAAGCTTCGCTGTGTACATTATCTTGGGCAGACAATTTTTTGCTTTTAGAATCTGGAATATATCTTTCCATTCTCTTCTGGCCTGTAGAGTTTCTTGTGAGAGATCTCCTGTGAGTTTAGTTGGCATTCCTTTATATGTCAGCTGAATTTTTTCATGTTCACATTTAAGAATCTTTTGCTTATATTCAATTGAATAGAGATTGATTATCATGTGTTGTGGTGAAGATTGCTTTTTGTCAACCCTGTTTGGAGTTCTGTGTCCTTGCTGAATGTTGTTTCCCAATTCTTTCTCTAGATTAGGGAAATTTTCTATTATTATTTCATTAAATATGCCTTTAATCCCAGTTTCTCTTTCTGTACCTTCTGAGACACCCATAAGTCTAATATTTAGCCTTTCATGGTGTCTTTTAATTATTGAATACTTTTTTTGACCTGATCAGCTCTGCCTCGAACTTTTTTTTTTAAAGATTTATTTATTTTTATTACAAAGTCAGATATACAGAGAGGAGAGACAGAGAGGAAGATATTCCGTCCGATGATTCACTCCCCAGGTGAGCGCAATGGCTACGGGATTAGGACCGGCGCCCATATGGGATCCCAGGACATTCAAGGCAAGGACTTTAGCCATTAGGCCACGCCACCGGGCCCTGCCTCGAACTTTTTGTTTGTGTCCCCCTGGTGACAGGAAATATCTTCCAATTCTGAGATTCTTTCTTCTGCCTCCTTCATTCTATTTTGGAAACTCCCTACTGTACTTTTAATTTGTCCCACTGTAATTTCTTCATTTCTTATTTATATCAGCTTTCATTTGACTGAATGTCACTGTGACATACTCCTTAAATTCCTGAATGCCTGCGTTATGTGTTTCTCATTGCCGATAAGAAGTTTTATAGTAAGTGTTTTGAATTCAATATCCTCCATTTTCTCGATGTCTTCCTCAATGAACTCTGACATTGGCAAAGGTTTTTGCTCCCTTGTAGCGTAGTCTTCAGTAATATTCATTGTGTCTCTCTATCTTCTTTTACTCTTAGTCATTGTACTTCTGGTTATCAGATTCTTCTCCTTGGGGCAGGTTTCTAAACTGTCACTCACAGGTCTACAGTTCGATTTTACTTATTGCAGTTGGCACATGGTTCTTTTTGTGGTCAGTTGTGCCACTCCCTCCAGCGAGTTCCAGGTCTGGGTTCTTATGTTAGATTTCCACCATGCTCTCCGTAGCCCCAGCTCCTGGCTCACCAGTCTTGACCTCCTGTGATATCGTGCTGAGGCTGCACCACTGTCTGTATAACCTTTCTCCACTTTTGGTTGGAGCAGGTACCAGGATTAGGGAGACACCAAGTGTCCTATATAGCTAAGTTGGTGGTGTTGATCTTGCTGGAACCTGTTGACCTTTAGGTCTGAATGCCACATGGACCTATCTTGACCCATACAATGCCATAATGAATATTATTTTCCTGTGGGACCAATGCAATGCACTGAGCTCAGTGAGTTCTCCCGAGCTCAGTGCACGCACAGCTCACTGTTGTTTCCAACAGTCTTAAATTCTCTGCCATACCTTATGAAATGGCACCTGATGTGCCACTACTAGAGTTCTTGATCTGCTGGCCATCAGATATGAGGGTTACCCAGTCTTATCTTGGGTGGAACTTATAGGATTCCACGTTGTTGCAGTGCGCTGAATCAGAAACAAGTTCATTCCCATCTCAGTGCATGCACAGTACTATCTCTAACCCTTGCCTCCTTAAACAAAATGGCACCTAACCTGGCTTTATTGGCCACACTGGGTTGTGAAATACATTTATTTTTTCATAGAAAAATAGTTTTATTTAACACAATTCTGTTTTTAAAATATACTTGTTTAAAAGTCCAAAAACCCAGTCAATTCATTTACTTCAGGAAACAGGTAATCTCAGTGTGTCCTCCTTGAAGGGCTGCCATTTCTTCTCGAGGCCTCAGGAAGGGCCGAGGTGCCAGGCATCGTGCTGCTGGGGTGGAAGTCCAGCAGGGAGAAATCCTGCTGCAGCGGGAAGCTGTTTTCATCTAACACGAAAAGGCTCTGAATCTTCAACACACAAGGCTCCACGCTGGTGGCCAACAGGGAGTGCAGCAGCTCTGCGGCAACCATCCCAAAGGTGATCTCCGAGGAGGGTATGACAGTCACGTAGACTGACAGCTGCACAAGAAAAGCAGGTGCAGGTGATACGCTGTTCAGACAGGAAACGGCTCCTGTCACAGCACAGCTTCCTGAAACAACATGCTGTTGGGGCTGGTGCCGTGGTGTGTCAGGTTAAGCCTCTGCCTGCAATGCTGGGATCCGTGAACCAGCCTGGTACAGCCCCGGTCACTGCGGCTGAGGAGTGAACTGGTCAGTAGAAGATTCTCTGTCTCTTCTCTCTGTAACTTTGCCTATTACTTGGTCAAGGCATTCTGGGGAGATGTTGAGCAGCATCTTCTCCATCAGCTCCGAGCCAACATGGACGTGAACCTTATAGTTTCCGTCAGCCACGGTTATCAAGGCTGGCCTGTAATATACCTTCTTCATTGTACACGGCAAGCAGTTAAAACACTGCTTATAGATCTTGTTCTCATCTCTCTCTAGTGCCAATGCGCACTTGGCACAGCCGGTGTATGTGATCCGGGGAAGACAAGAGAAGACCCTGTGCAGGGACGTGAGCACATTCAGGGTGACTGTCTCAGCTGCTGCGCCATCCAGCAAGTATCTGGGAGTGGAATTTTTCAACCACTTGACACTGGAAAGATCTTACCAACCCTGGAGCAATAAAATCAATGTTTCAGAACTATCAAAAACTTTCAAGTAACACCCTAAAACATTCTTCCCCACAGCAGAGTCCTTAAGGCATCATCAAATGAGCATCTCTCATCCATAGATGCTGATATAATTGCACAGCAAAAAACAGACCCCATTCTCCCCTCCCCTGCCGACACAACAGGAAAAAATAAAATTCCCTACACATACCTCGCTGTATACCTGAACCTCCCCACCTTAATCATAGGCCTACAGGGGTGTGCATCCTCCTCAATAGTGAAACATTAAACATAAAATTAAAAATTAAAAAATGAAGATGCATTTAATATTATAAAGTATGAAGTGATTTTAGAAAGGCACAAACTGTCAGAAAATTACGACACAGAAAGTCATACACTGGCATTTTTAGAAATGTGTAAAACTTACTAAAATATTCAATACAATTTAATTGCATTATTATCACACAGAACAAAAGTAAGAGAGTGATAAGCCAAACTTAGCCTACTGCCCAAATATTACAACTAAAAGGCTTAATAACAACAGCCCTATTACCACTTTATGACAAGCTATCAGTGATGTTTTTATGGCATAACAACAGAGGTTGAACAATTCTAACAGAGATTGCAAGGCACTCAAAGATTGAAACAGTTACTTCTCAGGTATTTTCAGAAAAAAACTGTGATTCCCTCCACTGGATTAATTTCATTTATAATATAGTTCTGAGTCATAAACATTGCATTATTTGTGATTCATTATTCTACTTAAGAAAACAGAGACCTGGATGACATCTTTTGTTAATAGGTTTATGCCCAAAAGGTTATAAACCTTTCATTGCTTCCTTCTAAATGTTAATCTTTTAAATGTGTATGAATTCTGCAGACAGTTACTGATGTTCCATTCTGACACACAAGTAATGTCGATATTTGTGATTCAATTACATAACTTAAATATAATAGTCACAATATACTCACATGTATTTAGTTTACTCATTCGACACAATTATTGGGTATTTTCTTTTTGTTACACACTGTGAGCATTTCCAGATAATTTTAATTTAAAGAAAATTATTGTAAAGCTAATGAGGCTTACAAGCTAAGTAGAAACACCAAAACAAGAAATATTCTACATTTCTTGGTGCAGTGAAGGTGATATTTTAATGAGAAGTAGATTGTGGTTTTCCCCCCCATTGGAATTTTTCCCTTCTATTTTATATTTAATTTTATGATACAATTCCATAGGCTCTAGGATTTCCCTTAAATTGATTTTCCCCGTATTATTACAATAGTATTATCCTTTAAAAGCAGCCCTAAGTCCATCATACTGCTATTTAAATGTATCCTGACATCACAGGTACAGACAATGGCAAACAGTCCAGCATCCAGTTATAGCCAACAGCTTCGTTGGGAGTTCATCTTTGATTTGGAAGTAAAGATGCATTCTGCGACATATCTTCACACCTGGATACGATAGACTCTATTACACAGTTACTTTATGTTCCTTTAAATGAAAAGCCATAAAAAAAATCACCAACAGAAATGAAGTTAAGAAAATTTACAACACCATGGAATTAGGTAACATGTTACTGAATAACCAATACATCAATGAAGAAATGAAAAAGAAAACAAAAAATCCTTCTTGAAACAAATGCTACTGTATGATCTATGGGTCAGTGAAGAATTTAATAAGAGAATAAAACTAAAAAATGAAAATAGGGGCCCGGCACAGTGGCCTAGCGGCTAAAGTCGTCACCTTGAACGCCCCAGGATCCCATATGGGCGCCGGTTCTAATCCTGGCAGCTCCACTTTCCATCCAGCTCCCTGCTTGTGGCCTGGGAAAGCAGTCGAGAATGGCCTAAGGCTTTGGGACCCTGCACCCGGGTGGGAGACCTGGAAGAGGTTCCAGGTTCCTGGCTTCGGATTGGCACGCATTGACCCGTTGCGGCTCACTTGGGGAGTGAATCATCGGATGGAAGATCTTCCTCTCTGTCTCTCCTCCTCTGTGTATATATCCGGCTTTCCAATAATAATAAATCTCAAAAAAATAAAATTAAAAAATGAAAATAAAAACAAAAATATCAAAACCCATGAGTTGAAGCAAAAATAGTATTGAAAGGATTATTGATCTTATAGTTTGCATGAAATTTGCCTTATATCAGAGAAAACATACGATATTTTTGTGCAATTTTGAGATTGACTTATTTCATTGAGCATAATGGTCTTTCGTTGAGACTATTTGGTCGCAAATGATAGAATTTGATTCTTTTTATTGGCTGAGTTGTATTCTTGCAGTAGATGTACTACAGTTTGTTTAAACACTCCTCTTTGGACAGACATCTGGGTTGTTTCTGTGTCTTTGCTATTGTAGATTGTGCTGTTGTAAATATAGGATTATAGATCCCTTTCTTATATGTAAATTTCATTTCCTTTGAATAAATTCCTAGGAGCAAGATAGCTGGATCATAGGGTAGGTTTATTTGCAGTTCTCTAAGCACTCTCCACATTGACGTCCATAGTGGTTGTACTAGTCTACACTCCCACTAACAGTGAATGAGGGTAGCTTTCTCCCTGTATGCACACCAGCAGTATTGCTAGTACAGTTCTGAATATAGGTCTGCCTCACTGGTGTTTTGGTGGAATCTAAATGTGGTTTTAATTTGTATTTTCCTAACAGTTAGGAGCCTGAGCATCTTTTCATATGTCTATTAGCCATTTGGATTTGTTCTTTTGAAACATATCTATTTATTTCCTTTGCTCATTTCCTCGCAGGGTTGTTTCTTATGGTGTTACTGGGTTCCGGAAACTCTGTAAATCCAAGATATCAGTCCCCTATCAATTGTGTTGTGTGCAGATTTTCTCCCATTCTGTTGGTTATTAATTCGCTTTGTGGATTTTTTTTCCTTTGCTGCACAGAAGACTTTTGGCTTGATGTAGTCTCATTTGTTTAAATTGAGTTTGACTACCTGTGATTTTCATGTCCTTTTAAAGAAGTCTTTCCATATTCCTATATCTTGGAAAGTAATTCGTATGTTTTCCCCTAACAATTTGATGGTTTCTGGGTGCAGATTGAGATCCTTGATCCACTTAAACCTGCTTTTTCTATAAGGCAACAGGTGTGGGTCTTGCTTTTTATTTCTGCAGGCTGAAGGCAATTCTCCCAACAGCATTTATTGAATCAACCAGGCTTTATTTATTATTTTTTTTACTAGATTGTTTCCAGTTTTCTTATCAAAGATTACTTGAGAGAATCAAGATGGTTGAATAGGGTAAGGGCACATTTAAACAGACAGAGAAACATTAGCCAGTGTGAAGCAGTGAGGGCACATTCCTGGAAATAGGAGATGACAAGGACAAAAGCAGAGAGGCATCTGCAGACTGACAGACACAGCAAAGCAGCAGACATGATGGTGTGGTGTTGCAGTGAACCACACCCCAGCAGCATTCAGTGAGCAGGAGACTTCTCATAGGACACCCTACATGCCAGGAAGAGAATGTAGTGACATATTCCAGATTCTAAAATGATGGACATGTGACTGTTTATGAGGAACTATACTAGAATGCCCCGGGATCCCATATGGGCGCTGGTTCTAATCCTGGCAGCTCCACTTCCCAGCCAGCTCCCTGCTTGTGGCCTGGGAAAGCAGTTGAAGACGGCCCAAAGCCTTGGGACACTGCACCCACGTGGGAGACCTGGAAGAGGTTCCTGGTTCCCAGCTCCGGATCTGCGCGCACCGGCCATTGCAGCTCACTTGCGGAGTGAATCATCGGACGGAAGATCTTCCTCTCTGTGTCTCCTCTCTGTATATCTGACTTTGTAATAAAATAAATAAATCTTTAAAAAAAAAAAAAAGAATATAGGGGAACTGTAGTTGTCATCTATGGCTATACCAGCCTGAACGTGCCTGATTTCTAAGAATATAGGGGAACTCAGTGGGGGTGGGGGAAAAAGGGGATTTGGGTAGGAGGGACGGAGAATCCCAGGGCCTGTGGAACTGTATCAAAAAATGATGATGATGATGGTAATGATAATAATAATAAATTTTATACTAAAAATAGATTAGTTGGCTATACATGTGTTGGCTCATTTCTGGTGCTTTTATTATTTTCCAATGATCTTCTCTGTTTCTGTACCATACCAGAGAAGAGCCAAGATGTTCATCCACATCTCCCACAGGGGTGAAGAATCCCTGGGACTAGAGCTGTACGCTGCTGCCTTCTCAGTCAATAAGCAGAGACATAGATAGGAATTGTAGTGGCCAGGATTTGAACTGGCACCCATATGAGATGGTGTATTACGAGTAGAATCCTAGCCTAGTACACCACGGTGATGGGTCCTGTAGTGGTTCTTGTATAATTAGAAGTTTACTCAGATTAAAATAATGCACATAATAATATATACATTGCAGATAATATTTTGTTTATGAGCTTAAGATTGAAGGTTGCATACCTGAGAAATAGATTATACATAGATATAAATTGCATACTTTTCCACACATTCAATTTGACTTGTTTATTAGAATCCTCTGTATTGGAAAAACGGATTTTGCTAGCTGAAGATATTAAGCTGCATTTAGTATAATTGCAAAATATAGTATCTTATATGAGATAGAATTTTTTTTTTAGAAATGTCTTTAAGTGGATTACATGTAAGAAGTATAGGGCCAGAAGGCAGTAGTGTTGCAACTGGTTAAACTAATATCTGTAGCACTAACATTCTATATGAGCCCAAACTCAAGTCCTAACTGCTCTCCTTCCAAACCAGCTGTCTACTAATAAATCTGGGAAAGAAGTAGAAAATAGCACAAGTCCTTGGGCTTTTTCACCCATATGGGAGATGCTGAAGGATTCTTAGGCACCTGATCCAGTCCCAACTATTGCAGGCATCAGGTGAGTGAGCCAGCAAATGGAATATAGTGAACAAGCAAATAGAATCACTCTCCCTCTCTTACTCCCTTTCTTGCCTCTCTTTCAAATACATCTTTAAAATTACATTAAAATGGACATAGACAGCATACATTGTTGAAACTGTTGCAGAATTTAGTAACATGAAAAACATAATGATGGGTAACCAGAACCCAATTAAAAATGTCAATATGTTCTATATGAATATATGGTGCTTTATCTTCATGGCAATTACTTGGAGAAGTACAGTTTGCCAAGTATGAATAAAACCTGTCTCAACTCTATCATTTGTCATTAAAACATTACTTTGAATATCTGTAGTAATAGTTAAAATTGTCTGTAAAATAACAAAGAAACACATGCTAGATCAACACTTTGGGGCTCATTGTTACTATGTTCAAGCCTAAAATCCAACGTTCTGAATCATTTACCAGATACAATGAGAAGAACATAGATCCAAGGATCTTGTTATATATTTATACATGAAAATAAATATATACATACAGTACTTATCAAGTACAGTTTCTCAAAATACTTGTAGATATTTTTTATAGAAATGGAGATTTCTTTAAACATACAGACTTCCTAAAGATAGGGTTATCCAGAAGAATTCAGTGTTTATATAGTACATCTCCATAAAAGAAGTAAAGCAAAGCAAATCCAGAGATTAAGAAACATGTAAGTCCTATTTTTAAGTCTAAATTCTTTAGTTCTAAATTTATTAACTTTTTTATTAATAAGATAAAAGGCAATATTTACTGGAGTTGTCTTCTCTATGAGGCTAGGAGAATGTTTGCTTTGCCTTAGAGTTAATATACATGAAGGTATTTCAAAAGCAAAACTAAAAGATATGGTCATTTTGTAGTCTCCAAAATTAAATCCAGATATACAAGTTCAGCTTCAAATTTATGCTTTTTCTTCATACTTCTTAACTTTTTGATTGGAGAACTGAAACAAAGTACCAAGCATGTATGCGCAGTGGGTTAAAGTGCCACTCATAATACCTGCATCTCGTTATGACTGCAGATTGAATTCCCAACTGCTCTAGTCCAAGCCAGCTCCTTGATAATATCGCTGGGAAAGTAGCAAAGGATGGTCCATGTACTTGAGCTTCTTACATTTACATTGGAAACCCAGAAGGAGATCCATATTCCTCAGTTTGAGTTGTCCTAGCTTGGTCTGGTGAGGCCCTTTGAGGAGTGTCCTAGTAGGTGAATGGTCTCTCCCACTTTCTTCTTCTCTGTGTGCAAGTTTTTATTTTCAATAAAGAAAGTAAATATATGTGTACATATGCACACACATACATACTTACCTAATTTGAGGGAAATGATCTTACTGAGAAATTGGCAGATATTAGTACTCATGTAAGGAAACAATTGTCAATGCTTAAGATTAAATGGGTGCTCTGATATGCTCTCATTTCAGTGTATTAGCATTTATGCATTTTGCTCCTATTTCAATTATTAAGATAACTCATATTATATATGTGTGGGTATGTATATGCATATGACCAGCATAGGTTAAAAATTAACTGGTAGAATTCAGATCTAACAAAATTATTCAGGACGGTTAAAACAAATAATCCACACATTGTGTATGTTACAGATTTTGCTGATGGGCAATGGAAATTTTTCCTACTATGGTGGGATCCAGGCCCAGACTCTCAATTCAAGGCTTTTAGTAGTTCCTTAGAAAAGGAGTAAGTGTTGAAAGTCAACATTGAGCATCGTCCTGTCTGGATGAGTGTATTTTTGTGTTCTGCATGTATCCAATCTTGAGCCTCTATGCACTAACTCCATAATTCATTCAGGAATTAAGATGCTTGTTCGAAGACAATAACTCATGTTTATTTTTTAACCCAGAAATTGGATGTAGCATGATAATATGCAGCAAGAAAAACTTAATGAATAGAGAATGATGAAGAGTCTGACTTTAAGCTAGCTACAGAATATTTTTACTGGGCCAGAGAAATGTGGCTGAATTATAGTCCTAGAAAGTCCATCCCGAAAGGATTATATCAGTCACATGTGGTCAGCAGGTGTCCTGAAGAAACTGCAGATTAGCAATGCCATTGTTCTGAATTTGAAAATATTCCAGTTTGGAGTGTATGTATGTGGTAACAATAGAGCTAATGTAAGTCTTTTTGGTGAGATTATCATGTTTTGGAAGACACCATTATCATTATTTCTATCCTAAGTAATAAAATGTTTGTGTGTTTGTGCGTGTATGTGCGCACACGCCCACATGTGTGCTCTTTATATTGTAATTATTTCATTATTATTGTTTTATGATACAATTCCATAGGTTCTGGGTTTTCCTGTCCCCTTCCCCAAGTTCCCTTCCCCACCCCCATTGATTTCCCTTCTAGTATTACAATGGGTGGTCTTTCATGAACAGTCATAAGTTCATCATGCTGTTATTGAAGTGTTTCCTGAAATTGTGGGCATGGACAATGTCACAGAGTTCAGCATCCTACTGTTAGGATATTTTCAACTCTTTTACTGGGAGTCCATATTTGATCTGGATGAACAGAGACCTCTGCACTTTGTCTTGACAGCTGAACATATCAGTCTCTAAAACAATGTTTAAATATTAAATAATTTATTTAGGTTGTATGTGTTTTGTCTGAATTTTATTTAAAAAGTCATAGAACACAGCTTCTACTTTCTAGTAACTTAGTTAACAATTTAAATATATCTCAAGTTCTGAGATAGCATCATTCATTGTGACCTTTTGCCCAGCTGCAGTTGAACATTATACAATCACTTCCCAGGGAATTACCAATCCAAAAACATTATTATTAAATGCGGAGATAATTTCTAATACAGACTTATTAGCAATAAGTTTTGTGGTAAAAGAAACAGTAAAATAAAAGCAAGTTCATTGAATAAAAATGCAATATTATGAATTAAGTACTGTTTAAAACATATCACTACATGCTTCTTTATTAGAACAATGACACTCTCCATAATTTTAAAAATTAATGCAGCAGATTGAAGATTCCTTTTGAAAACTATTTTTCTCGTCTTAAATGATGGTTTTTAAAAAGCAATAAAACCATGGCTGTCTTATATTATAAAATATACATGCATAAAGATTTTTATTAGCCACTTTATTCAAAGGGAATCAAATAGGTACTATAACTAGTTCAAATGCTAAAAAACAGGGCCATTCATATATCATAAATATTTATACTGAACTTATTTTACAAGTGGTTACAAACTTAATTTTTTCTGCAATAGGGTAGACAAGTCACTTGGGTCTCCACTGAATAAAAATAATTTGTTATCGATAAAAACATGATTATTTTCATGCTATTATTTCTCTAAATTTTAAAATGCTGTGAAACAGTTCATATTCATTAAATGCTGTAGAGTTCATAGAATCAAAACCAAATTACTTAAAATAAAAATCATAAAAAGACATGGCTTCCATTAAAGAACATTTTTCTCTATAAGGCTATAGTAAATGTTATCTTGAAAATATATATGTCATAGCTTATTTTCTGGTACAAGGAAATGTGTGAATCTATTCCTGGTTTAAAATAAAAATAAGATAATCACTTCTAGAAATGATGGCGTGAAAAGGTCTTAAAAGAAATTTCAATGTAAAAAGTTTGAAAATGGTACCAACTTGAGGAAAAGGAATAGCAGGTGGATGAAAAAACTAAGGATGAGAAGGGAAAAGAAGCTCTCAAAAAAACAGGTATCACAAGGTAGATTATCTACTCAAGGATGTTTCTACATCTCAGAAGATTCTTGACTATGTGAACTCATCAGGTAAATGAAGAAATTTGAGGAGATCCTAGAGATATATGATAACTTAACATGGCCAAGATTCTTAAGAAAAGTGCTTGTGACTATAGATACATGGTGCAAAATGCTTTATTATAGAAGTTTATAAAATTTTTTGAATTAAATATGTAAACTTCATTATGTGAAAAAAAATTGGTTTGCTTTCTATTTTTTTCTGAAACATTGCTTTTCTCAAGAACTTTCCTGTCTTTGTTTTCAGAATTTACAATGATAATATATCTGTTGAACTATAAAGTGTCATATCATCTCAATTCAGTGCCTTAATTATTCATAAAAATAAATACAACTATGTCAATGTTCCTTTTGTTGTATTTCTCCTTGCATTCCCCATAACCACTATCCCTTATGTATAATGTATATGTATGATGGGAGCTAGTTGTCCAATTTTCCTGAGGAAAAATGCTCTGTGATGTTTAACTAAACATTAAGCATTATACATACAGAAATCCCTTAAGATATTTAGTAGGTCCATATATTCTATTTGCTCTCAGTTTGTAAAAAAAAAAAAAAGAAAAGAAAAAAAGGGACAGTATAGAATTTTCCCTCCCTCCAACAGTATAGCTTTTCAGAAATGCTTCCATTATGATTCAATTTTCTTGATAAAGGGTTTATATGAGTCTCAGTATGGATGTACAGTAAATGGTATGGACACAGATGCTTTCCACAGGTTATGCAACATGAGTTTCATGAGCTTTATTCCAAAGAAATATATCAAAATCCATATGACTCAAACCTGGCAATATACAATTATTGGATTTTCCATGGCTTTGTTTATGAATTCATTCAACTTCACAGCAACTTATTTAGTATCTGGTCAGATAGCACCATAAAAGCTTATTATGGCATTTTTATGTAGGAACCATATTGTGGGATTAATGATTTGGGGTAAAGGTACATACTCTTAAACATTACCATACATGTTATTGTTTTTATCCTTTAATATTCTGTACACACCCCAGTATGACTGACATGATATTCAAAATTGAAATGGAATTGGATATTACTATAATGGAGAAAGGGAGGCAAATAAACTTCACCAAAATAGAATACATTTACATATCTATGTGTGAAATTTTTTTACTTATTCATTTTTCACAAATGAATTTCTGCTGTTAATTTCATTCAAAGTGAAAGTCACGAAATTCTCAGAAATAGCCCAGAAATGTGTACATGGATGAGTGCCTAGTATTTCACTACAAATTTGTTTCAGAAAGTTTTTCACAATTTTCCCTTATAACATATTTAAATTAATATTCTTAATCCTTTATGAATGTTCCCTTGTTTCAATAGAAGTTAACACAACTCTATCGATTGTGACTTCACTTACGACTTCTGACATTTCAGAATGATGGTTAAGAATTATTACCTCATACTGAAAGATTTGAATATCAATATAAGCTGCCCTTAACTGTGTGACATAGTCATTATTTGTTAGCATATAAGTAATTGCTTCCTTAAAAATGGCAGAGAGAGAGAGAGAAAGAGAGTGTGCCCACATCCATAGGTTCACCCCCCAAATGGACAAAACAGCCACAGCTGGACCAATGCAAAGTCAGGAGCCCAGCGTGTCTTCGTGTCTCTCGAATGGTGCAGGGGCCAGGCATGTGACATTCCTCTGCCCTCTGTGCAGACACATTTTCAGGGAGCTGGTTTGTAAGTGGAGATTCTGGAACTTCAGCCAGCATCCATATAGGACACTGACACCAGGAAGCCACAGAGCCACCTACCCCATTATTTTTTTCTACAAAATTAAAAATATATATATTTTCTAAAATGGTTAAATATGCGAAGCATGAAAGCACACAGGTTATTGTGTGACATACTGGATATTCATCATGAATATTCATTCCTACTATAATTATTACATTGATAAATATTATCAGTTAAAATAATGTTCTTGATTACAGCAAATGTAGTTAACCTTCCTTTTGGGCACCCATATTACTCAGAGTTTCAGTGAGGCTGCTGTGCTTTACATTGATGTTTCCTTGTTTTCTGCCTTATATACTGACTATCATAACACACTATCCATGACATATTATTGGTGCATTATTTCAATAAATATTGAAATTTCTTTCTCAACAGCTCATCTAAGCTACAGGTTAAGTGCAGAAATATATGATTTCTGTATCTAATGAAGTTTCAGAATTGTGACAATAACTTTTTTTTAAAAAGTGAAAATAACCATTCTACTGAATTCTTTCTGAAAGCCAGCTTCTATGCCAAGTATTAACAAATCTGACCTCATTTAATATGATTTATAGGAATTTAAATTCATTCTAAATATGAATCCTGCATATCAGAGGAGTAATCGGATACACCAAGCACAAAGAAAATAAAAAGGAAAAGAAAATGTATTACAGGGGCCAGCATGGTGGCTCAACAGGCCAATCCTCCACTTGCAAACACCAGCATCCAGTATGGGCACCAGTTTGTGTCCTAGCTGCTCCACTTCTTCTACAGCCCCTTCTTTGTGGCCTGGGAAAGCTGCAGAGGTCCAAGTCTGTGGGTTGCTGCAAACACACAGGAGACCTGAAAGAGACTCTGGGCTCCTGGCTTTGGATCAGCTCAGCTCTAGCCTTTGCAGCCTCACTGTAGCCTGTGAGGGAGTTGCAATGTTTACTTAACTAATAAGGAATTGGGACTTAAAAATAATGTTTGAGGGAGAAGAAATAACACAAGCAGAAGTACAAAACCTTGATATAACACCAGAATTTTGCCCTTTTCAAATAGTAAAGATATGCAGTGAATTGTTAGTTGCTGAAATGAGCATACATAGCTAACTATGGTATTCAGGAAAAATATTGAAAAACCCCACATGAATGGATACAGATGCTTTAAACTTAGCCTTTTATATACTATAGCAAGGGATTTATTTTAATTCACAAAATAAAAAAAAAACATGATTGTGAAAATAAAACTTGTGAAAGTAACATAAGCACAGTCTTCCTTTACATACATGCAGTGGAAAATTAACACTTGGCAACCTGTAAACCAGATGGTACTGGCAAGAGCTATATTTTCCAAACAGCTGACTGTTCGCCAGAGAATAGCAATATAGTCAGATGTCAAAACACATCCTTCTTTTCCACTAAATTCTGATATTTCCATAATTGGAAAACAGGACAGCAATAAAGCAGATTTTCTTCCTTAACTAATTTATGGTTCTGAAACCTAGCGATAAAATGAAATGAAACATCTCCATAGTGTTTGTGGGATTTTTTGAATCTGTTTAAAGGTGGGGAAAGTGTGGGCCTAATCCTATGGCAATATAAGTCCTGCTGGCTAGCTCACGAGTCCGGGTGGTGATGGGCTGACCTAGGTATGAACCTGTCATCACTTATGGGTAAAGGAACAGACAACAGTCCAGGCAGGTCAAGGCAGCAGCAGCAGAATTTGTATTCTAAAACAGGATATGGGGGGGGGGTGGGTGGGATGAGCTGCAACTGGAAGGGGGTAGACTGGGCAGGGGCGAGAAAACCTCAACTCAAGGCAGTACAGAAATCAGGATGGAGCACAGGTGATGCTGAGCTAGGCTCTTACATCGACTGGTCTGCATGAACCAGGGATGCTAGGCCACAGCATCAAAGGCAAAGGCTGAGACAGGTGAGGGGCTAAGCCAACTGGGTCAGAAGAACCACTGGCATGCCTGTAATCTAGGGCTAGGAACAGACCCGGTTGGGGAGCTGTGTAAGTACACCCTTGCTGAGTTGGGGTTCCCCATGGTGAGAGCAGGAGCTGGAGTGGGGTCTGCATTCTGGTCTGGAAGCAATACTGACGCAGAATTGCAACCACAAGCATGTGCTTAAGCTGAATGGGGAGATGGACTGTGTTAAACCCTTACTGACAAGCACACACAAGAATCAGGTCTGGGATCATCTCAGACAAAGTTTCTTTGGAGATCCCTCCAACTGAACTGCTGATCTCTGAACCCCAACCATGAAGAGACTATGTCAGCCAGTGGATTCTGAATAGATTTCATCATGCTTGGAATGGTGAGATAGGCAGCAATTCAGAACTGTTGAACTATCAAAACTGCTTGAGCATGCCCCAGATCGGGAATCTGGGACAGCTGGGAGGCTGGGTGGGGCTTCTCCTTTTGTTTCTCCCCTTACCCCAGATACAGAAAAAAAAAAATGATATTAGTGTGAAAACAATGGTCTTACCCACTTTCCTGTAACCCTCGACCCTTTGTGCCCTAATCAACAATGTAAGATAATCAAAATAAAAATATATATTTAAAAAACCATTGTGACTACTCTATGAATATTTGTCGCCGTTCTAGTCTATATCTTATTCACATCATCCAAATCATTGTATCAGCAAACTAACAGGAATCCCCATCATACTAATCATCTTTCTCTACTTCCCTCTGTCTTCTGAAATGTGCGCAAAGGTCACAATATTTTAATAGTCTCTATTGCATTAAATTTAGTCTTGTTAACATCATATACATTCAAATTCTCTATGAACAACCATCTACTTCTTTTTCATTATCCTTAATCTTAAATTACTCCAAATATTCTACACTAAGATATTAAAATATATGGAATTTCATTTTCATATTTTTGTTTCTCTGCTTACCTTTTTTTCTAGTTTTGTTTATAACATCTTCTCTCATACGATTTCAAATAAACCATCACATTACCCAGGGAGCATAGCTAAATACTTAGTATGAGATGAGAATCTTTTTTTCTTTGCACATGTGAAATCCACTGTTTACAGATTTTAAAGTTGAAAAAATTTATTTTTTGAAATTTTATTTACTTATGTATTTTTATTTGTATTGGAAAGTCAGATTTACAGAGAGAAACAAAGACAGAGCGAAAGATGTTCTGTCCTTAGGTTTACTCTCCAAGTGGCTGCAACAGTTGGAGCTTAGCTGATTGGAAGTCAGGAGCCAGGACGTTTTTTGTTTTGTTTTTGTCTTTTTGTTTGTTTGTTTGTTTGGTCTCCTACGTGGATGCAGGGACCCAAGGCCCTGTGCTGTCCTCTACTACTTTCCCAGGCCACAAGCCAGGAGCTGGATGGGAAGTAGAGCAACCAGGACTCCAACTGACTTCTATAATCAAATAATGAAAACATCTTTAAAAACACAAAGGAGGTAATGATTAATATTGAAGAACTATAAGCTTTCTGGTATGATAATAATAATAACAATGTAGATGTTTGATCTCACTACTCTTTATCAACATTCTACAGGAATTCCCAGCTGATGAAACAGGATAAAAATTAACTAGTGAAATGATCAAATAAATTAAAAGATTTATATTTGCAGATGATATGAGGAAGAACTGACAAAAAAACTAGAAATAAAATGTGATCTTCACAATACAGCAAGTTACAAGATTCGTACACATAAGCAATTGTCTTGTACCAACTATGAACAAATGAGATTTGAAATTGTAGACATACTTGTACTTCCATTAACACCTCAAAAATAAAAACTGACATATAAATCTCAAAAAACATAGGTAAGTACTTCTATATGTTGTAAACCACAAAATTCTTACTACAAGTTTCAAGAAAAAAAAAGAGAGAGATAGTTCATGTTCCTTTTTAGGACACAGTATGATAATACTTTAGAAACTGATCTATAGAATAAATGCAATTTCAATCAAAACCTCAGACACAGTCATTTGTCAATATAGTCACTGATTCTAAATTCTAGATGGCGAAGCAAAAGACTCATAATGCCTTCTTAATATTAAAGAAAAAATGCAGATCTACGTAATCCAACCACAGGATCCACTTTAAAACTATGTAAATCAAGAGAATGTGGTATTGGCAAGATGATTAATAGGTCAGTACAATAAAAAAGACACCTGTTTCTGTCAATAGGGAATTGAAAGTTAAAGCAATAAAGTAAATGCCACTATATATGTATCATAAAACCTTAGCCCAGAACATGGAAAGCATGCAATGTTGGCAAGGATTTTTAGCAACAGAACTCTCATCCATCTTAGTGAAAATGAATAATGACACAGTCCTTTTGTAGACAATTTGACAGCTGATTACAAGATACTCCTTGTTTTTATTCACAGGAAGTATATTCTGATTTATACACACATACAAATATATAGACGCAATATGTAGATGTTTATAGCAACTTCATTTCCTGTCAATATTTGAAATCAACTGTAACTTCCCTCAGTAGGATAATGGATCCACAAACTGATAATAGAATATTATTTAGCAATAATGACAAATGAGGCATGAAACAATGAAAATATATGGAAACAGCATAGATGCACATTTTACAGTGAAATTAAAAAAAAAAGCCAACTTGCAAAAGCTGATGATCCCAAGTACATGACATTCTGGAAAAGACAAAAGCAAGAAAACAGTAAAACAATTTGTAGTTGTCAGTGGTTCATAAAGAGAGGAAAGAGAATCAGAAAGAACAGAGAGGAATTTTATTATAATGAAATTATTTTACACATTAAGGTGATGGATACACTATACAGAATATATTAATACAAACTCATATTATTTACAACATCAGCCTTGAACTGTAACACAAGGTGCAGACTTTGTGTAAAAAAGACATGTCAATGTGGTGTTATCAACTGTGATATATATACCATGGTAGCTGAGAATATTGAAAATAAGGGTGTGTAAAAGTAAATGGTTATATTTGAACTCTGTACCTTCTCCTCAGCTTTGTGAGCGATTATAAACAATGAAGATGCCATTTTTAAAATTTTAAAGACAAATGTGTTTTACTTTGAAAAGAGGATGCAATATACAGAAACGCCATGCTGAAATTTCAGAACTCCAGGTGATGAAATATTGTCGTATTCGGAGAAACCAATACAAAGCAACTACAGCGTAGGGTCACAGTGAGCAGTAGGAAGAGTTCTAGATAGTACAGGACTTGGTGTGGTTTACCAATGGAACATTCTTCTTTTTCCTGGGTAGGATAAACTCGGATCACTGAATGTTTTCATTACAGATGCTTAACGCCTCAATGTAAAAATCATATTTCAACTTACTACATATAAGCATATACATTTGTTTTTCAAAATGGGAGAAGTTGTGAATGAAAGAGAATGCCTAAAAGGCAAAGAAGCTACTGAAGCTCTACCAATGGATATGTGGATAGTACGAATTAGTATGAGGTTGATTTGGAGAAAGCAAAGAGAAAAGTTAAGGAAAACAAAAACAAGCACAGATACTTTAGAAGTAGTAAATGCCTGCAGAGATATGGATTGGATAAAACTGATCTTATTGAGCAAAGAATTTCTAATTACGAGATGACTGAAAATCAAATGTCATCTTTACTGATATTTTAAGCAATCTTATTTGTTTTAAATTTTATAATCCTAATTACATGTACAGTGTGCATGAAATTAAGATTTCCTTTGAGAATGTTTTATTTGTTTTATCTTCTTTGTGTTCAACAAATTAAAAAAATACACTTGCTAAGAACATGGATACCTATTACCAGTTTTATTGATGAATTGGGAAATGGGATTGTGAGGTACAACCAATTTTGAATGCTTTAAAAACCCATCATTCACTTCCAATTAAGTCCATGAAATCCACATTCGCATGAGAAAGTTGAATCTGTAAGGCAGAACCACAAACACCTTGCACACAGAGCATCCCGAAAGCATGTTAGAGATAGGAGCTCTGGAATTAATTCAAGAAGCAGTGCTTTGGGCGCTTAGGCATGCAGAAGTTAGTAGTGAAAAAACACTCCTGAATAGAAGGAGGACTACCTATGAAACTGTGAGATGAATCTTGATAATATGATATGATATTTTCAACCTTTGTTTATACACACAACATCATGGTATACTTAGCAGAATGTTAAAGTTCTGTTACTAAGAATATATGTATTTGTAATGATATAAGAGGGGAAAAAAGTGGGAGAAGAAAATGTGGAGAGAGAAAGAGAAAGAATGGGGTGAATACTATATCTAAAACACAGCAACAGAAAAGCTGTATCTACAAAAAATATCATGAAAAATAACAATAACAATAAAAAACTAAAAGAAAAGGACGTAATTCTTCCACAACAAAGTTGCAAAAGAGGGAATAATAAGAGGTCAGAAGAAAACAGTGTTCTGTAAAACAATAATCCTTCTATCTATTGAAATACTGGCTGATGTATCTTACACACTTGGCAGGCCCCAGCCACAAATGAACTTTTACTTTGAGAAGTGAAGGGTCAGTTGAGGATTTTTTTCTTCAAAAGCGGTATCTTTGGAAAAGGAAGGGAAATTGTTCTCATAAAATCATGAAGAGAAAGATAGTGTTGAAATCTAGCAATTTATTTTGGTAAACATAAGTCAGTTCCCAATATATTACTCCTTTCTTCACTAATATCAGTTTTTTTTTAAGATTTATTTATTTTATTACAAAGCCAGATATACAGAGAGGAGGAGAGACAGAGAGGAAGATCCTCCCTCCGTCTGATGATTCACTCCCCAAGTGAGCCGCAACGGGTCAATGCGTGCCAATCCGAAGCCAGGAACCTGGAACCTCTTCCTGGTCTCCCACACGGGTGCAGGGTCCCAATGCCTTGGGCCGTCCTCGACTGCTTTCCCAGGTCACAAGCAGGGAGCTGGATGGGAAGTGGAGCTGCCGGGATTAGAACCGGCGCCCATATGGGATCCTGGGGCGTTCAAGGTGACGACTTTAGCCGCTAGGCCACTGTGCCGGGCCCAGTTAAGTTTTTTAAGTGTGTTTATTCCATGTTTTGAATAGGTTGATACTGAATTTCTTTCTCTGCTTGTATTATAAGAGCACTGCATTATATGTTAAGAAAATGGAAACTTACCACCCATTTCTCCTGTGGAAAAAATTATTAGACAGAAATTACTATATTTGCTCATTTTAGCAAGTTGTATTCAATGCTACTGGTGCACCAAAATTTGTATGAGGATATTTTAAAATAAATTCTGAGTTTGAAATATTTGACTTAAAGCTGAATGTTTCTCTTTTGACAAATGCTTGCAGTACTTTGCCTATGTATTCAGAACTGAGACGAATTCATTTCAGAAATAATTATTTAAAAAAATTAAAGAGCCAGGTGCAGTGGCCTAATGGCTAAATTCCTCAGCTTGCATGTGCCAAGATCCCATATGGGCGCCAGTTGGTGACCTGGCTGCCCCACTTCCCACCCAGCTCCCTCCTTGTGTCCTGGGAAAGCGGTAGAGGACAACTCAAAGCACTGGGACCCTGCATCCTCGTAGGAGACCAAAAAAAAAAAAAAAAAAAAGCTCCTGGCTCCTGGCTTCAGATGGGTTTTCCTCCAGGCATTGCGACCACTTTGGGGAGTGAGTCAGCAGACGGAAGATCTTCCCTCTCAGTCTCTCCTTCTCTCTATTAATCTGATTTTCCAATCAAAATATATCTTAAAAATAAAAAATAAGCAGTTTGACTTGATCAGAATATTTCATAACATCTCTTAATTTTCTAATAAAACAAATTAAAATATCTTTTCCCTCTGGTGTATATAAGCAATTCTCCCTTGTATTTAATGGGCTTAAGTTGATGCCTAAACTACAAGTAGCTTTTATAAAAGGTAAATAAATGGCAAAACGGGTAGATTCATGAGTAAACTAGGATGTGATGGATGGACAGACAAATGAACAAATCAGATGTTAATGTGTGGATAAACTGATAGGTACATAAAGAATAGCTGATACACAAGTAGCTGAGTCAAAGAGATAAAACATTAATAATAATGATAGACTAGTATGATTTTGAATAAGTTGTTTGGTGAATAAATAGATAAATGACTAAGCAAACAAAAGGGGGACAGTTTCCTCTTTTTGATACCTCTATTTTGATGCCCAATTTACCAAATTGCTTAGTCAAAATTTATAATATAAAATATTTGACAATAGCATTCTATATTGATATTGTTTATTGATTAATTACTTATCTGGTTATAAATTACACAGGATGTAATTGTAATTAAAATTTCTGAACAGGGGACCCAGCGCTGAAGTCCTCACCTTGCAAGCACCAAGATGTGGTGTGGGCACTTACTCCTGTCCCAGCAGCTCTGCCTCCCTACCAGCTCGGTGACAGTGGCCTGGGAAAGCAGTAGCGAATGACACAAAGCCTTGGGACTCTGCACCAGCGTGGAGACCTGGAAGAAGCTCCTGTCCCCAGGCTTCAGATCAGCTCAGCTCCAGCGGTTGTGGCCACATGGGGAGTGAATCAGTGGAAGGAAGATCTTCCCGCTCTGTCTCTCCTCCTCTCTGTATATCTGACTTTCCAATGAAAATAAATCTTTAAAAAAAATCTGAACAGGCCAAATTCCATTACAATCTAAAGTACAAATAATTTTCTGACCATCCACAGGAATGCTTCAATCAAAATTGTGAGTTCCTAAATACAAGTTCAGGAGACATAATCTCTCTGAGAATATTGAGACTGATTTCCAGATGTGTAACAATTCTTAATTGGTCATGGAGGAAGTTAAGAGGGGAAACACAGGCCTGCATTTGCTTGAATTCTAAATCTCTAAATTTCAGCTAATTTTTAAAAAGGGATTTAAAATAATAGCTTATTATATATGAGCTTTTTATGCTAGAACTCACTGATTTTGATCAATTTGTAAGAAAAGACAAGCACAATACCATTGTGAACTGCATCAATGCATTAAGCTCTACATAAATAATCTACGGCTCTTTCGTCAAAATATGTTGTATGACATACAGCAACTGTTTTTATCCAGGTCAGATAATAGCAAGTACATTTCATAGGTGATTTTTAAACACTAAGAAATAAATTTGAAGTAACCAAGTAAGTTTGTTAATTAGTTTTTGACATTAATTATTGGTATCATTTCAATCTTTTACTTTCAAAAAACATATACACAGGTATAGAAAAATATAAGTATGCTGCAGAAATCATCTGATGTGGTCTAAACCAAATGTTCCACAATATTAATGTGTTATTTTAACATTCAGTGCAATCAAAAAACAATGAGGACAAATTATTTTTAAATATTTATTTATTTTTATTGTAAATACAGATTTACAGAGAAGGAGAGACAGAGAGAAAGATCTTCCATCCACTGGTTCACTCTTCAGATGGCTGCTTGGCTGTAACTGAGCGGTGTCGGAAGCCAGGAACTTTCTCCAGGTCTCCTATGCAGGTGCAAGATCTCAAAGCTTTAGGCCATCTTCCACCAGACCCAGCAAGTAATTTTAAAATACATGTACCCCATGTCCTTTTTATCTGATCCAAGACAGCAGGCTGCCTTCAATCACATTTCCACAGTTTTCTCTTCAATGCAAACATTTCATAGACTTTCCATACTTCTGATGATATTGCAACTTTGAAGCATATACATTCAATATTTGTGCAATGGCTCTTTGTTCAATGTGTTGAATAGTATTTTCCTGGGGTTTAGGGTTTGTGGGAGACTTGTCATGAAAGAAAATAGCAATTTTCATCACATCACATTAAGAAGACATGTTGTGACTCTGACTCTTGGTGTTAACTTTTGTATGTGTGGTTAAGTAATAATGATCATCTGAGTTCTTCTCAGCAAAATAATTTTATTTACTTTCCTTTCTGCAGTGTTTCCAGGTAGCCATTTTGCACAGTCTCCAGGAACTTATATTCTTTGTTTTTCATCTGCAAGATTTATTTGAAATTCAATTGTATAGAAGATTCGTCCCTTCGCCAGTTACTTATTTACTGAATTGCTTAATTAAAATTCTTTGAAAATACACTCTTTCCTCTAGTACCAGAAACGAGATGCTATTTTCACAGTTAGCTAAAGACTAAATGAATTAAAATGCAACAACATTCTCAGTTTTTATCAAAAGTCAATTTGAGTGCAATGACAGTACCAAGAATAAAATTGAGTATCAAAGAGATGACACCATGAATGCAAGTGATCAGTTTACAGTATTGGTGTTATAATACTTGGGAGACACTAATACTATGAAGACTTGAAGAAATGTATTCCACAATATGCTTTTTAAAGTGAAATTAGTTCTTACATGGTTTTATTGTTCCTCTATGTAGATATCATAAAGATAGCTATAATTGCTGACTTTTTTTAAGTATGTTAGAACCCTCAGAAGACATTTCACTTTAGGAATGATAGTAGAAGACTTGTTAAACATGGAAGAAATGAAAGACAGGCATGAAAAACATTTCAGAAAAGAAATGAGGACAACAAAGTTGTCTCATTGTTATTACCATGTGAAATTTCATTTCTTGCCGTAAACTACGCTGCTCCCTTCATTCTTTTTATTTAGAGATTATCTTTAATTTTATCTGCAAGACAGAGTTATAGAGAGAAGGAGAAACAGAGAGGTCTTATCCATTGATTCACTCCAAAATGACCACAGTGGTTGCAGCTGAGTTGAACCAAATCCAGGAGCCATAGCTTCCATTGGGTCTCCAGCATGGGTGCAGGGGTCCAAAAGCTTGAGCCAACCTCCATTGCTTTGTCAGGCCATAGTCAGGGAGCTGAATAAATACCCAATGCTAATGCTGGTCCTGGCTTACCCTAATATTTCCTCTGTGCATGGAAAATAAATTTTAATAGTTCCTTGCCAGTTCAAATAAATAGCCAAAAACATCTTTCCAATTTCCTGCCTCCAGATAAATGATCTTTCATATACTAGTCAATATCTTTGACCATCCATCTTTCTGACAACTTCTTTATTATTGAAAAATATCCCATACTTCTTGTAATTTATCATTTATCTACAAGTCTTCTCTTCACACTATTTCTATCAACATATTCATTTAAATGCTTTTATGCTCAAGACATAATCCAGGTAATTTTGAGGAAACTTACAAATGCATATTTCTAAAGAAAATCTGCAAGTTATTATGAAACTCTAAGAATGCTTTTTAGTAGGGCCCGGCATGATAGTCTATTGGGTAAATCCTTGCCTTGCATACACAAGGATCCCATATTGGATCCAGTTTGTATCCCGGCTGCTCCACTTCATTTCCTGCTTCCTGTTTGTGGCCTGGGAAATCAATAGAAAACGGCCCAAAGCCTTGGGACCCTGCACTCACATGGGAGACCCAGAAAAGGCTCTTTGATCCTGGATACTGGCTTCTGCCTATTGAGACCATTTGGGGAATAAACTAGTGGGCAGCTAATCTTTCTCTCCTGAATATACGCCACAGGAAATTATTATACTTAATGAAATGTCAGTCTCAAAAAGACAAATATAACTTTTTCTCTAGTATGTGAAAGCTAATATAGAGCACCCAAGAAAGTTTAAGAATGAAATGGATGCTTTAGGATAGGATTGCCATTTTTCACCTTTTTAAACTCCAGTAGAAATGTAGTCCTTGCAGTCCTTTAACACTGATTGTTATAAACAGTGGCAATTTTAATGTGTCCCTATAGAACTAATAAAAATTATGACTGAAAATTCTGTTGAAGAGAGGGAAGATAGGAAGGGGCATTGGGCATGAAGCAAGGAAGTGAAAGAAACGTAATTGTCTTCTTGAAATTTATATATGGAATGTGTAAAATCTGCACTTTTTAATGAATAAAAGCTGAAAATTATGCAAAAATCACCATGGTAAATTTTTAAAACTTTTACAAGTGGCTGCAACCTCATTAAATATAAGTATTTTTAGGTAGTACTGTAAAATATGCACTACCCATATCAGATAATTAAGAAGCAATCCAAACACTACTGCGCAGAAATCAACGCCATCAGAAAGACAACCAGAAGCCCTGAGTGGTCCGCAGAAACAGAACAATAAACGTCCTTCGGGACCAGGGAGGAGAGCTTTCTCTGGTCCGAGCCTGGCTCCACTTCTGGACCCCCGCCCTCCCTCGCAATGACCATCGGGATTGCTTCGAAAACCCCTCATAGCAAACAATCATAAAAAAAAAAAAGAAGAAGCAATCAAATATAACCATTGAGAAACAATTGTTGAATACCAAAAATTTTGCAAATGAAAATTTTGCTAGGAAAAGCATTAATGTACATTACACATAAAATGACAACGTTTATCTTGAGGAGTGAATATATTCCAGAGAAAATGCTTTGAGATACTGCTTTCCAAAATGGATAAACATAGATGTCAATATTCATAACACTGGTATAGTGTTGTTTGTTATTAATGTTGACAACTTTCATGTTGCTAATCTTTTCCAATGATATATCAGGCTAAAACTGCAATAATTGCTGTCTCTGCCTATTATGTTATTATTTACTTTTCTTCATCCTATTGATATTAGGCTAGTTAACAAAACAATTAATTGTGGTTTCCTTTAAATTTCAAATAACCATAGGCTAATATAGTTTAAATGCATGCACTCTGGTATTAGTTCCTTTTTTCTTGAATTATTTATAACTATACAATTAAGCTTTGATTGTTGAGTGTTTGGGAGACTCTGACATCACAGGAGACTAAAGTAACATACACATTCATAATTTCAGAATTCAAAGAACTGATAATATATACATGCATTTAAATGTATTTTATTATTTTCATATGTTTTAAACTAAAATGGCAAGTTTCTGATATCTAAAGGCCCTTTTCTTATCATAGAAAAATGTAGAATGGGATTGGGAAGCTGAATTTTCTCCCTTGCAACCCTTTCGTGAGACTGTTTCCCAAGATTGTTACTGCAGTAATAATCTGGTCTATCTAGCTTCAAGTTCACCAAACACTGGCTGCTTTGGAAAAAATAAATGAACTGATGATTTTTTTCACAATGACACAATTTATTTAATGAATCAGTAGGAGGTTCGAAAGCTTCAAATATAATGGAATGACAAGGAAAACAGTCTGATTTGATCAGTATATATTGCACACAAATATTGAAATATAATAACTTCCATCAACATGTGCAATTATTTTTAGTTAATCATTTTCTTTACTTTTTCTTGTTGCTTTCTTTTATTTAATT
The DNA here is from genome assembly GCF_030435755.1 of Ochotona princeps. Lineage (NCBI taxonomy): Eukaryota > Metazoa > Chordata > Mammalia > Lagomorpha > Ochotonidae > Ochotona > Ochotona princeps. Next base: position 33,458,854 of record NC_080835.1, on the reverse strand, counting down.
ATTTATTTTATTGTATTATTCAATTAATTAATTTTATGATATAGTTCTAAATACTCAGGATTTTTCTACTACCCCACCACTGATTTCCCCTATTTAATTGCAATAATATAGTCCTTCAGAAAACCAGAAAACAGTCATAAATCCATTGCTGCACTATTAAAGTGTATCCTGACATTATAGATGTGGAGATTGGCAGAGACCAGCATCCTATTGTCAAAAAATATTTTACCGTTTTACTAGGAGTCCATCTTAGATTTGACAGTAGAAATGCATACTGCATTGTATATTCACATCTTGATATGATAGTTATTATGCAGTGCCTCTAGATGACTATATGTACATTTTTCTTATATATTTATTGATCTTGTATTTACAAGAAGCTTGCTTTATACCAAGAAACTATATAATATTTGGCCTTTTGGGGATTGACTTATTACACTTAGTATAATGGTCTCTAGTTGGGACCATTTCGTTGTAAATGTGAGAATTTCACTCTTTTAAATGGCTGAGTTATATTCCACAGATTAAATGCACCACTCTTTCTTTATCCACTCCTATTTTGATAGGCATTTGGGTTGTTTTCATGTCTTTGCAATTGTAGACTATGCTGATGTAAATATAGGATTACAAATCCCATTTTTATGTGAAGACTTCATTTCCTTTAGATATTTTCAATTATCTTTTTTTAAAATGTATTTATTTAGCTGGAGGACAGGATTATGAGAGAGAGAGAAACAAAGAATGATGATTCATGCATAGAGAGGCTAGGGCAGATCGCATCCTGGAGGAAAGAGCCAGTCCTGGCTGCCCAGGGGTCTACAGTAGCCCAGAGACTTCTACTATCTTCCACTGCTTTTCCAGGCACATGAGCAGGGGGCTGGATCAGATACAGAGCACACCACAATAAAACAAGTTCCCACAATTTAGCCCACTATGCAACTGCCCCCACACTTTCTTTTTTCTAATTAAAGAACTAAATCGTGTTTACCAGAAAATTGCTGAAAAAGAAAAAAACTAATGTTATTATTAAAAGATGGTGTATTATTCTCATTTTAAGATAAAAAATGGGAGCAGCACAGAAATAGTAATCTATTTGCTTAAGATCAAAAAGTAATTAAAATCTCACATTAAGTATCTCCTACTTCATTGGAACTGCAAAAAATAGTATTAACTACTTCACCTTAAAATTACCTTAATTGATTAGAGAACTTTGAATTTAATATACTACCTTTAGCATTGTTACAGGCCTTTAGTGTATAACTGTTTTCCTAATAGGTTGTCATTATTGAATTTTTTTTCAAAGATACTTTAAAATGTGATTAGTATTGCCAGAACTGAACTTGGGATCTACTAACAGCATTGCCTAAGGAGAAGCTGAATAGAAAGACACGTTAATCAGATTCACTAGAATACACTTCATATTCCTGAATACACTGTTAGTGTTTCAAATCAGAAATGTATTTTACGATATATTTGAAATACCACTGAATTGTCAAAATCTCATTGAATTTTAATTGCTAACAACTGTGCTCATGAGCAGAACAATGAAATGAGATTTTGCCATTTTGCAAATGTTTAAACAACTGCAATGAAGAGAGAATCACAACAGTGTTCAGACAGTTTTACGTGTGCATGGTGTTTATAAGAAGAAATATTCCAAAAATAATTGCATAAGTGCATTATAATACTATACTCAACACAAAGTAGTTTCCCTAAATATACATATTAATATCTTAAAACATTCTACAAGTATAAGAAGTAGAATGATTAAATAAAGGGATAATGGAAGTTGAGGGCCCAATTGCTCACTCTAGGAGAATTTGCAGATAAACATAGGGGAAATCCCAAAATGATCTATGTGGTGATGAATTAGAGACCTCTCTGTATAAACTCTTGTTTACTTAATGTAGGTACATACGGATATGGGTTAAATATTCACCCCTTTTTGTTCTTTTTCCTGTCATTTGAGAGTACTTAGACTTAACTATATTCAAACAGCTATGAGTAAAACCAACACAAAACAATCTTGATTTTTGATGCTGCTTTCTGATAAAAGGAATTATGGATCCATTTAAAAACTGCTGAATTTAGGACAAGGAAAAAAAAAAACACAAGATTACCCTGTGCATTCTTAAATGTAAAAGAAAAGACACACTCAAAATCTATGAAGAAATGTGAAAGGAACACATGATCACAAAAAGGCTTTTGATTGATCAAGTCTGGAATATTTTGAGCAGAAATATAAATAAATGGCTAATCTCACGGTGTAAAATTACTTTGTAAGATTTGGTGGAGAGGAGACAAGATTTCCTTTTAACGAAATTCCAAATAATATGTTGAAACTCTAAATTCAAGGAGGCAGAGTTAAACCATGTATTATTATTCTATTCACTTCTTCATCTATTTGTGAGGCAGAGAGACAGGCAAGCAAAAAGAGGTATTTCATCTATATTTGGGATTAGGCAATGCTGAAGCCAGGAGCTAGACATGCAAATTGGGTCATCTCACTTGAGTCACAGTGAATCAACCAATTGAGGTATCACTTGGTGTTTCCCAGGGTGTACCTTACCAACAAACTGCAGTTTGAAGTGAAGCTGTAATTTAAGCCCAACTACTCTGATATGGAATATAGACTCCCCAGTGTCTTAGCTTTTAGGGCCGAGGTTTCTGACCCATTCCTCAAATATGGTATAAGCCTAGTAGCTTTCCTTAAAAGAGCAAAGTATGGTAGTGGGGAGAAATCTTTACAATGGAGAAGACATTAATTTAGCTGTGTGTTCAAAATGAACACCATTTTGTAGTTTCCTGGATAGACTGCTACGTAGTATAATAGCAATGGTACTTTACTTTTGTGTAAAGTACTTACTTCCTCTCCATATGTCATAACATCAATCCCATCATGAAGAAAAAGCTGATACCCTGACTGAGAGACATTCTATAAATCTGATGCATACATCAAAAATTATGGAGGTCATGAAATACATGAAAAGCTGTTAATAGCCTAAGGACACACAGATCCTAAATGCATTATCTCACACAGGCACTTGAGGGGAACAAAAGACAAAAGTTTTAAAATAAGAGTGTATTGTGTATTGGTTCTTGGCTTATTAACCATGCAAATTCTCACAAAACTGCGTGTGTGTATATGTGTAAAATGAAATGCATAGAAAAATGAGGCAAATACTAAATTTGGATGCATTAAGACATAGACAAAGACTGGAAAACATCTCCAAGAAATGGAAAGAAAATCTATTGTTATTAAAAGATGAATTTATTTTTCAACTTGTTTTAAAGTTAATATATAATTGTTGGATAATAAAAAAAATAGCAAGAGGACATTTGAGCTTGCTTTTCCAGTTTTTTGATTCAAAAAAAGTAAAACACAATACAGTTAGCAGATTGCTTTAACTAGGATTTAATTCTATTCTGCAATTTATCTTTTGGTAACTGTGATTTTCCTTCTGCATGCCTCAGGTATTGCTGTTGTCCAGTACTAGTTTTTCTGTGATCTTATTGAATTTTTGTTGGTTATGCTCTCTAAAAATACCCATAGATTAAAGACCATTAAAAATATTTTGGGTACTTGTTAGATTTTTATCTACTACAAATGACTGCTTTGGATACTTGTGTTCCTTCCATGTATTATTTATTCAGACTCCATTTGTATTCCTATTTATATTTGCTGATTTCAGTTTTCTAAAAGGCCTTTGTGTTCCTTCCATTTATTATTTATTCAAACTCCATCTGTTTTTGTTTGTTTTCAGTTCTGGATAGGCACTTTGCTATATTTTATCAACAGGGATTCTAATCATATTGCAACCTTGCTTTGAAAACACCAAGGATTTCCAGTTATATACCCACAGAGAAGTGTGAGTTCTCTGCTCACTCTAATGGTTTTGTATTCTATATCCCTTCTATACCTCACAGCCTGTCAACCTAGCTAGCTTCCTATAACTGATCATTTTTTTCTTCTTTTTTTAAATTCCATTTTTGACAATCTTTACATAGTTAACTAGGGTAAAAAAAGGTTCAAGGGCTACAGGGAAGTGGGTAAGACTATTATGTCCATATTGTTTCCTTCATGTTTAAAGAGGGGTATTAAGGGAGAAGGCCCACCCAATCTCTCACCTTCCCCAGTTTCTGGATGTAGGGCATGCTTGGAGATTCTTGCTCAAGTGGTTTTGATGGTTCACCAATTATGAATTGCTGCCAATCTTGCCACTCCAAGCATGATGAGGTCTTTGAAGAATTCACTGATTGACATGGTCCATCATAGAGTCTCCGTTTGCCCAGTATTTTGCTGCCAACATATAGCTGAGATGGTTGATTGACCTGTTCTGTCTTCTCTCTTTTTTTGGTTAGGGTTCTGAGTCTGGCATTTCGACTGGGGAGATCGCCAAAGAAATTTTGTCTGAGGTGTTCCCAGACCAGATTCTTGTATGTACTAGCAAGTACAGGGCCCAGCACAGTCCATCGCCCTGATCAGCTGGTGGTTGCAATTGCTGGGTTGGTTCTGTTTTCAGCCCTGACTTCCACTGGAAACAATGGGTGTTGCAGTCCAGTCTGGTTCTGCCCAGCACATACTCGGCCCTCGCATAAACCAGTGGGAGCTGCACCCCAGCCGGAGCGACCCACAATAACCCCCCACCAGACCAGCCCCCTAACCTGGTTTGCCAGTATGTGTATAAGTACTCCAGTCTGTCCCACACCCCATTAGGCTCTCGTACATGTCAATGGGTATTAAAGCTTTGTTCCATCAAAACAGCTCTACTATGCAGCCCACACAGATGCTGTTGGGTATCTGTCTAGCTACCCCAGCCCCCGTCCTAGTTTTCGTGCCCTCCCGTGGAAGTGGTAACCCAAGAGGGAAGAGCCCACTATTTCCCTCCCAGGCCTCTCCCACACCCGGATTATGCATTCTTCAGGCAGTTCTGTGGTTTGACTTTACAGAATTAGACCCCAGTGCCAGTTTCTGCCAGCTGATGCTGTGGCTAAGCCCAAACAACCCTCACCCACTCTAATTTTGTTTGCACCAGCCTGGCTTTTCCCTGATCTGGTCCACATTAGGCCCACAGGTGTTGTAGCCCTGCCCAGTCTGGTCTACCCCCATCCAAGCTCAAGCTCTCCAGTGGGAGTAGCTGTCCAGCAAGGGAACCACCCTTTATTCCCCTGCCGGCTCTGCCCCCTCCCTTCCTGGTTCTCATGCGTGCTGGCTGGGCGCTGCTGTCACATCCGGTACAGGCAACCTCACCTTGGAATTCCGTATTGTGCACTAGTTTTTGTTGCGACCGAACCCGGCTCGACCCACACTGTTCTGGTGCTTGGATTTGCCAGTAGATGACGTGAACTGATTCAGCCTGGTCTTCTCCCAACCCATGCCAAATGTATCCCAGTGGGTAACTTTCCATGGCCTGTTCTGGGCTGTTTCCTATCATGCTTCTTGCGTTTACCTACCGGGTCTGTGTCCTGCCAGAGGAGTTGCCCAGGCTCCTCCATCAGAACCTCTCCCAATGCCAGATTTTGCACATACCAATGGGTCCATGAGCCAGCCCTACTCAGTTCACCTCCTGTCCTAGCAGGAACAGTGGCCTTTCCTGACTGGTCTTCAACCCAAACTGGTCCTTGCTGTTGGATGTTTCAGCCCAGCCATGACTTGTCCATACCCACATACAGCTCACACATGGCCCAGTAGGGGTTGAGACCTTGCTTAGTCCATCCCGCATCTACCCTGGTCCTCCAGGACACCAGAGGGTGTTGGAGTCTGACCTGGCTCGGTGCTTCCAAACCCAGTCCACACCTGTGCCAAGGGAAGCTACAACTGTTTCCAGATCAGAACACAGCCCCCATTCCAGGCCATGCGCCCCTTGGTGGGAACTTCAACCCAGCTAGGGTTGTCCCCTGAGCTCCCCAACTGGCCTGTTCCCAGCCGTAGATCACGTGCCTGCCAGTGGTTGCTCTGACTTAGCTTGGCTCAGCCCCTCACCTGTCCCGACCTCTGCCTTAGACACTGTGGCTTAGCTTTCCTGGCTCTTGCAGACCAGTAGGTGCAAGAGCCTAGCTCAGCTTGACCTGTGCTCCATCCTGGTCTCTAGTTTTGCTTATGGGCTAAGGTTTGCTCAGTCCTGCCTGGTCCACCCTGTTCCATTACCAATCGACAAATTACCCAGCTGTTGGAGCTACTATGCCCAGCTTGTCCAGTCCCCAGGTCTGGACCACATGTTTGCCAGCGGGAGCTATGACTCGCCAAGGGAGTTTCCCAAGATGCTTTACTTAGTCCATTCCCCGACCCAGTTCTCATACATGCCATTTGGTTTAGGCCAGGTTCCGGCGAAGACTGGCCTTCCATTTGGCCTTGTATGAGCTGGTGAACGTTGCAGCCCGGACCACCCCACACCCTATTGAGGATGCACATTTGGGTGCTGCTGCCTTGACCAGTCCAGACTGTTGCAGGTTCCTTTACCTGTGATTAATGGCAGGCTCCTTGGTCACACCTAGCTTAGTCCATCACCACCCTAACCCTCGAGCTAACCAGTGGGGCTAGAATTTGCACAGGGTATGGCCCACACATCCCTCACAGAATCTACCCCCGGATATGGTTCTCAAGTGCTATTTAATGTAATGGCCCTGCTTAATGCGACCCTTCTCCTGATCCATAATCATGTCAGGTAACAGGATATGATTCTGCTGGACAAGCCCTTACCCATAGCTTTTGCATGGACTGGTATTTGGTGGTCAGCATTTTTCAGTGATTACAAGTTTTTCAAAGGAAGAGTTACTGTCACTGGGAATCTTTACCATTGATTCACATCCTAGAAGCTCAGTGGGTTCAACCTGGAGCTAACTAAGCAGCAATTCAAAGAACCAAAACCCCAGAGCTGCCCTGCCAGGCGGCCAGCAGACAGAACCTGGCACCAAATGGCGCACTGGCCGCATGGGGACAGCTCACCACGTGCACGTGGTGGCTTGCGTCTGGGATCCAGGCATGAGACACCCCGTCCTGAGACCCACCAGCATCCAGGAGGCTGCTGGAAGTTTAAACTCCCAGGCCCAAGGTCGCGCCCCTCCCCAATCCCATTCACCGCCCAATGAGGGTGGCAGGTGGGCCCTGGACCTGCCCAGTCACGGAGACCTCCCCCTCAGTGTACTCACCCCGAAGGGAGCAGCCCCCGGAGCCCAGGCAGGCCAGGGGACAGCTCACCATGTGCACGTGGTGGCTGGTGTCTGGAATCCAGGCATGAGACGCCCTGTCCTGAGACCCACCACTCTTCTTTTTTTGACTGATCACTTTTCTTACAAATATAGCCAGACTGATTCACTTTCCCTGAAATGTCATTTTTTATCCTTTGCATAGATCCTGTTTAGATACTGTTGTAAATATCTATTCATGTTATTCCAAAATGAAGTTTACATCTACTCAATCAAGTCAAATACACACTGCCTAAAACTGCTTTCAAAATCTGAGTCTCCTTTGTATTACAATCGTTCATGTAATAATTAGATAGGATTGATTAATTCATTTTTGTCAAGTAATTCCACTACTGCAATACCTTGACTTAATTTTAGTCTTAATAAAAAATGTTGAAGAAATCCAGAGACGAGATTTATCTCCAACTTAACTACATATATATATTTGGAGGTAAGACACAAACAGAAAAAAGTGAAAGATGTTATGGTAGGAAACAAAGAACGAAAGAAGCATGGCAGAAAACATTGAATTTTTATTGAGTCAATTATTAAGGAAATTGGGGGAGATGTTAGTAAGATTTTTCATCTGGACCCTTTTTGAACCTAAGGAAATATTATGAAGTCATTAATTTAACTCTTTAAATAGTGTACCTTTCTTTATCCTTTCCTGTGAGATTTTAAGATATTTTTAAAATAATTTTTATTCTTTCCAAACATGATCAAAGTTAATAGTTTTTGTAATGCATTTTATATACCAGGATATTTCAATAAAAATAAAGTTGTCAAGAAATATATTACCCAACTCTGCTAATTAGGGCACAGAAGTCAGAACAAAGGTCTGGACTCAACTCAGCGGAAATAAAGTCTAGAAAATAGAATTAATGGAAGAATCCTGGAGAGTTCAGTGGATCTGCCAGTGGAGAATAAGCTATTTCTGATTCTGTAAATGTTTTATTTTTTTCTTTATGACTAAGCCATCTGATTTGATAACTGATGCCTACCAGATTGAAGCTCTCACCCTCCCACAGAGACCACGCTATCTGAGTGCTGTATACGTCAAAAGAATGGCTTTCCACTCTTAGGAGACAGCCTGGAGTCCTAAAATTGGCGAGAGACTCTTACAAAAAGCTGTGCATATGCCTCCAAATGCCAGGAAAAGAATTTATATTTGCAAGTTTTCTCACATGAGCACTCCAAAGAAAAGTAGGTTAGTGGTCTTGGAGTAAAAAGAAGACTGTCTAAAGTTCACCCAAGTTCAGAGAAGCTATAACTTTTTCTTTTGTCAAGAGCAAAGACACACTGAATTTTTGAACAAAATTTCTTCTGTCTCCATATCAAGTGTTGTTTAGCAGGTTAAATATATATGTGTGTGTGTGTATATATATATATAACTCAAAATCTATTAAAAGTATTAAATGCATAAAGCAATCCCCAAATGTGGTACAAGGTTTATGCTTTCCTCATTTGGCATTAACAATTACTCTAGAATGAATGAACTTTTATCATCCCAAATACATGTATGTGTATCTCTCTCTATGTGTATATATATATATATATATATATATATATATATATATATATAGGATTTAGACACAATATATATTATTTATTTGCCTATTTATTTATTTTTTCAGATTTATTTTATTTTATTACAAAGTCAGATATACGGGGGGAGACAGAGAGGAAGATCTTCAGTCCACTGATTCTCATCCCAAGTGGCTGCAACAGCCAGAGCTGCACCAATATAAACCCAGGAGCCAGGAGCCTCTTCCAGGTCTCCCATGAGAGTATAGTGTTCCAAGGCTTTGAGCCATCCTCAATTGCTTTCCCAGGCTACAAGCAGAGAGCTAGACTGGAAGCAGGGCTACTGGGATTAGAACCGGTGCCCATATGGGATGCTGGCACTTGCATGATGAGGACATTAGCCACTAGGCTACTGTGCTGGGCCCTATGTATTTATTTTATTACTTTGTTTTATGATACAGTTTAGTAGGTACTGGGGTCTCTCCTCCCCTTCTCCAAGTTCCCTCCCCTTCCTTCTGATATCCCCTCCAGTTTTACAATGGGTGTCTTTTGTGATCTCTCACAAATCCATCATGCTGCCACTGAGTTGCTCCCAAGCATGTAGGGATGAACAATGTCAGGGTCCAACATCCAGCCATCAGGACATTATCAGCCATTATGCTGTGAGTCCATCCTTGTGCTGCATGCATGGAGACATATTTCTCTCTGTTTCTACCTATAAGCATATTAATTTCTGTTACACTTCCATTATGCATCCTTTTAAATATAGAACCAGTGTACACAGTCCACCATGGGAAGAGAAAATAGTGAACCTTTATCCACATGAGGTTGTTACACTAGGGTGGTGAAAAAGAGTGTCAAGAACCCTTATATAGCAATAGATGCTATTGTGTGTCCCATGCGGCACTAATGAAAGTACAATAAGGACTAGAAAATCGTTACTTATTGGCAATAGGAATAACAGTGATAAAAGGGACATTAACAGTCTCAGGTGATTATAAGCAATCAGTCTCTTATGAATGATTGATTAATGAATTACATCACAAGATCTTATTACAAAAGGTACAAATAATTAGGAAATGCAAAAAGGTAAAATTCACAGGAAAAATCCTTACATTTGATATCATATTACCATAAATTGAAATAGGAAAGAGCCATTCCCTGAGGTGAGTTGCAAAACTTCCTCTAGCCATGTTAGCATTGAGCCTCATAAAGGCACAATCTCTTATAATTATGTATATGCCTACATGCACGCTTTTGCAGAAACATGCTCCATTAATTTTCCTTAATTCCTAGAATTTCGTTCTCTGTTGCATCCTACAATTGTGGGGTTATATGTGCTTACCTGTTCTCTTTTTTGTTGCTGTTATTGTTGTTTTGTATTCTTAGTGGCTGTTATAATTCAGCAAACGTAAGATATCTGACCTTGTATTTTTAAATCCACCTTTTTAAAAAATATATTTATTTTTGATGGAAAGAGATTTACAGAAATATGGAGAAACAGAGAAAAAAGATCTCCTGTCTACTGGTTCACCCCTGGAGTAGCCGCAATAGGTGGAGCTGAGCTTATCCAAAGCCAGGAGCCAGGAGCTTCTTCTCAGTCTTCCATGTAGGGGCACGATTCCAAGGGTTTGAGCCATCCTCTACTGCTTTCCCAGGCCACAAACTGAGAGCTGGATGGGAAGTGAAGTAGTTGGGACAGGAACTAGTGCCTATACGGGATCCAGATGCATCTAAACTGAGGATTTAGCTTAGATCATCATGCTGGGCCCATAAATCCATATTTAAAATGTAGTTATGTGCTATAACATATGTAAATCTTGAATACATAGTGCAAAATGAAGTAAGTCAGCCACAGAAAGACAAATGAAACCTGATCCAATTTATAAAAGGTATCTACAGTAGTTTTACTCACAGGAGAGGAAAGTGGAATGAATTCTGCCTGGGGCTGGAATGAGGAGGAAATGGGCAATTACATTTCCATGATTACAAAGTTCAGACATACAGACTCCCCAGTGTACTGCTATATAACAGTATTACAATTAACAATACTACACTATTAACTACGCTATTTTAGGAAGATGTAGCTCATGTTTCTACCACTAAAATAAAATAAAATAAAATAAATCTGTACAGTAATAAAAAATATGGATAACTATGTATAGTTGGTTGTGAGTCAGAGACAAAATTTAAGCCCAGGGAGAGGAAAACAAAGCCTTGAAGACTAAGCTATCAGATTTTCCTATCTGTCCTGTAGTATATTTAGCAATTGTGGAAGCTCCTAGTGACTGGGTGGGGAAGGGAATAGGGAGACATTCTTTCCATAATCAAGTCATAAATGCCCTGAAATTCCCTTTGGGTTTTGTGCATTCTTTTAGTTGCTCCCAGTACCTGGGTGTGCCACTGCCTGTTCTCAGAATCTACTCTCTCATATGTACAGGGAGAATGATATTTCTTCCCCATTGGTTTGGAATAAAAACAAAATGAAGCAACCAAAGGAAACTCTTCTTCTTAATTGCGATTGTAACCATGGAAACTCAAGTCACTGTTCACAATAACTCCCAACCTTCAAAACAGTGCAGCTACCTGCCTTATGTTGACATTTTAGAAAAAGAGAAACACTAAAGATCAAAAGGTTTTGTAAATGAAATTTGTACAGATCCAGATCAGGTAAATAACTATCATTTTTTTTTTTTTTATCTTTTCTTAAAGCAGCATTAACCCAACAAACATGTAGAGTCTAATGGATAATTTCAAATTTACTAACAGCTGCTAGATGTTTAGGGAAAAAGACAAGAATAACTCAGTATTTAGTCCCAGCAGTTAAAGACACCTATTTCCAAACCAGAGTGACTTAATACTCTTTTGCCTACAGTCTCATTTCCTACTAATTTAGACTCTGAAAGGCAGCAGTGATAGCTCAGTAAATACTTTCATGCAATCTACATGGGAGATCAGGGTGGAACTTCCAGTTCTGGATTCTGGCCCCAGACTGGCTGCAGTAATTGTAGGCATTTGTGGAATGGTCCTACAAATAAGACCATATTTTACATTTGTCTGTCAATTCCTATCTCTCTGAGCTTAAGCAAATAGCAAATTTACAAAACAAAACAAAACAAAACAAAACAAAATGGGGCTGGCATCAGGGCTTAATGGTTTGAGCCTTCACCTAAAATGAAGACATCCCAAACAAGTGTCAATTTCAGTGCAGCTGTTCCACTTCCAATCGGCTGTCTGCCAATATGCCCATGAAAGCAGTAAAACATGAACCAAGTCTTTGGGTCCTGAACCTCAGTGGGAGACTTGGGAGGAATTCCTAGGCTCCTGGATTTGACCTAGCTTAGCTCTGGTCATTACAGCAATTTAAGAATGAATGAGTGGGGCCCTGCAGTGTGGCCTAGTGGCTGAGGTCCTTGCCTTGAACGCACAGGGATCCCATGTGGATGCCGGTTCTAATCCTGGCAGCTCCACTTCCAATCTAGCTCCCTGCTCGTGGCCTGGGAAAGCAGTCGAGGACAGTCCAAGACTTTGGGACCCTGCACCCTGAGCGGGAGACCCATAGTTTTGTCTCTGTATGCACTTTTTAACTCATAGTTGCTGGAAGTTTTGTCCACCACTTTATTTTTTTAAATTTTTATTAATATGCATGGCACATATGTTGTATATTTAATGGGTGAATTTCTAAAAAAGAGTCGTATTCCACCTCCACCTCCACCTTCTTCCTTTAATTTTAATATTATTTAATTCTAATTTACAATCACAGACTTAATACACCACTTTCAATAATGTTCAATATGTAAAAGTTGAAAGATCTTTGTTCCCCCAAAATATTGACAAGAACTTAAAATGATAAAACTCATAAGATATTGGGGTCATCCTTGTATTTTTTTATTTCATATAAACTAGTACCTATTGGAGAAAGCATAAGGTAACAGTCTTTGCGGACTGGTTTATTTAAGTATTTATAGTTGTAGCCATATAGTTGCAAAAGATAGAATTTCATTCCTTTTATTACCGAGTAACATTCTATTGAATGTATATACCACATTTTCTTTATCCAGTCATCAATTGATGGACATCTGAATTAATTTGATGTGCTAGCTATTGTGGATTGAACTGCAGTAAACATGGATGTACAAAACACTCTCATATTTTTGTTTCATTTCCACTGGGTAAAGTCCAAGGCATGGAATGGCTGGGTCATATAGTTATTCTATTTTCAGATTTCTGAGCACTCTCCATACGTAATCCTTATGAAAAACATAACAGTTATATTAGTTTATACACTCACAATAATTTTCCAGCAGTAGACCATTTACTTAAGGAAGCATACAATGTTATCATTTATACTTAACAATATAACTGAATGTGAGACAAACTGACACATGTGGTGTATGTATTCTTTATAATTAATTCTTTTATTGTGATAAGTTTCATTACATGTTCCCAGGAGCAGGACTTGCTATTTTGGAAAAAATGTCCATGTATTTTATTAAGTCAAATGTTTTGTTTCTTGGTTAGACATACCAAGACAATATGGATGTTTCCATCCATTTTTCACAACAGAATTAAGTTAATAATTCTTTTTTAGCAAAGCATAATTGTGAAACTACACACACGCACACATATATATATTATATATATAGTATGTACATGCATTTACTATGTCACAGGAAATTTGTAGGTTGTAATATCGGAAACGAATACAGAATTTGGCGATATATTTAAGTCACCTCAAATGAAATGTCATTTATTTTATAGAATAAATATTAAAATTCACATTGAATTATATGGCTTAATTATATGACTCAATATTAAAGATTAAATAATACACAATGTTAAATGATATAAAAAACATACACTTTAGATTCCATTTTCATTGTTGTAATTAGAACATATTTTACACCTACCATGCTTGCTGAAACTAATTCTGTATTTTAAGCATTGTTTTCCTCATTTCCTTCCCTCAATCCTTTGCAGGGTATTGATAAGAAATAATGATCACTCAGATTGGATTAGCATAACAAGAAAACCTGAGTACCACAGTTTGACTTTCAAAATGAAAGAAAGATTAATTTGAAAGTGTTTAATAACATTCAATGTGAAAATGTGAAAAAAAGTGCCACCAGGAAACTTTCTATTCATATTTAATGTAATTTACCTAAACAGTTAACTTTCAAATAACAGACAGTACACACTATTGGGATGTGAATAAGAAGATCCTACAGAAACTGACAGGTTTTTAAAGATCTTTCTAAAAATGAGTCCTCTGAGATGAGTAGGTGGCAATCAGGCTGACACACCTATTCCTGCATGACTGCTGTTAAAATGTGACAGATTCAGGATGTGTATTTGTACTATGCTTCTCTGGAAGTAAATAAATGAGTTATAGAAAGAAGATATACATAGTATTGAAATGGAGCCATTTTTATCTCAAAATAATAGAAGAGTTGTTCACATGAAGCAAAATTGATTATTTTGGGAACACAAAGAAAATATGCTATTTTAATTGTAGAGTTATGTCAGAATTAAGCTGAGGTCCATTCTACTTGGACTTGAGAATGTGCAAATAATTATAAATTCATTGAATAGATCCAGAACAAAAGCTTCCATGCAGTAGGCAATTTTGAAAGTGTCTATGAGAAACTGTTGATGCTTAAAAATGTGATTACATTGCATCTAAAGATTAAAGAACAGAAACTCAGAATTTATCCCCCTTTCTTTCTTATGCTGACTTCAGATGAACTTTTTTTTATTTCAGTGAGTAGATCACAAATTTTTATTCCATATAAGGTATGCATATTAATTAATATATCAGTAATGTAAAGTAGAAAATGAGGAGGTTAACAAGAGGTTTATTTAAAATGAGTTAAGAGTGACATTTCAGTGGTGCAAAGTGAAGATAATTCTAATAAGCCAGAATTTTCGTAATCTGGACACGTCTTTCATAGTGTGGGGATACATGCAGAGGCAGAGATTTTAATATTGTATTTAATATGGCTAGAATACAGAATATATGAAGGTGTGTAGTGAGATATAAGACTAGTGAAAAGAGAATTTATTTGGATTCGTTTATGAAAGGTCATGGAATATGGGTGAAGTGATTTTGATTAGTCAAAGAGTCAGCAAAGAATTATTTTCATATAATTAAGTGATGTGGGGATCAACCTGATTTCAAGACCAAAATGGCTTCTAGTTGTAAGGAGTTATTTAAACATCCCACCCTGGGCCCAGCACCATTTCTTCTTCCTCAGAGTTCATGAAATCTGCACGGGTCTAGCCATCCACCAATCAGATGTAACCCAGCATTTCACCTGAGAATCCCACCCCAGCGTGATACTGTAATGGCTAAATCCTCATCTTGCACATCTATGATCCCATATGGGCACTGGTTCATGTCCCAGCTGCTCCACTTCCCATCCAGCTCCCTGCTTGTGGCCTGGGAAAGCAGTTTAGGCTGGTCCAAAGCTTTGGGACCCTGCATCCATGTGGGAGACCCAGAAGAAGCTCCTGGCTCTTGGCTTTGAATCAGCTCACCTCGAGTCACTGTGGCCACATTTCTAGTGAACCAGAGGTTAAGAGATTTTTCTCTCTGTCTCTCATTCTGTTTGTATATCTGACTGTCCATTAAAAATAAACAAATTTTCGAAAACAGGAATTAATTTCCTTTGGATATATTCCCGGAAGTGGTATAGTTGGGTTAAATAACAAGTCTGTTTTCAGGTCTCTTTGCATTCTCCTTACTGACTTCCATAGTGGTTGTACTTACATCCCAGAGCATTTTTCATATGTCTATTAACCATTTGAATTTGTTCTGAAAATAGACTGTTTATTTCCTTCATGCATTCTTCACAGGTTGTTGTTTTACTGTCATTGAGTAAAAACCATACATACAATTGTCTGATGGTAAATCAGTCACCTTCCCTAATATTTATTTCAGGGAAATGAAGACTTGAAGATGATAGTTGTTACAAAATCATGATTTAAAGAACCATAGAAACTTTGTATATAATTGTTAGAAACTTGAAAAACTCAGAAATTGTTCACTGTCTACATAAACTGTGGTATACCTACATCATTACATGCCACTGAATTTTAAATGGAAAAAAACTATTGATGCACAATTTGAATAAATATCCAGTACATATATTAGTGAAAAAAGACAATCTCAAATGATTACATATTAAGAACTCTATTTCTATGAACTCAATAAACCGTAATATTACAAACTAGACTATTAATTTAGTGGTTGCCAGGTGATAAGCACTTGAAAATGCAAGTTTTGAAAGCAAGGACATGGATGAACTTCAAAAGGTTTGTAAAAATAGAACACACATAAGAGTTCTGAATTATTTCCTTTAAAAAAAAGATTTATTTTGGTGATCTCACCACCTTCCTGTAGCCCTTAACCCTTATTGCCTTAATCAACTATGTAAAAATAATCAAAAATAAAATAATTTTAAAAGCTATTTGTGTATTTACTTGAAAGAGAGCAAGAGAGAATATTCTTCATCAAATAAAAATCTTGCATTAATTAAAAATAAGGGGAAAGGGACAGGTACGATTGCTCAGTGGCTAAATCCTCGCTTTCATGTGTAGGAATCCCATTTGGGCATCAGTTTGTGTCTTAGCTGCTCCACTACCCACTTCTGGATCCCTGCTTGTGGTCTGGTAAAGTAGTGGATGGTGGCCAAAAGCCTTGGGACACTGTACCAATGTGACAGACCCTGAGAAGACTCATGGCTTCTGGCTTCAGATCACCTCAGCTCTGGTCATGGCAACCACTTGGGGAGTAACACTGGTAATGGAAGATCTCTCTCTGTGTTCTTCTGTATATATATCTGCCTTTCCAATAAAAATAAATAAATCTTACAAGTGTCACATATGGAAAAATGGTAAGAATCATGAGGAAGACATTCTATATTCAGGAAAATCTCTATTATCTTTAAATGTACTTTTGCCTTAACTTTATTTTGAAGTAATTCTCATATTTTACTTTTGCATTTGTCTGTATAACAGATGTAAATAATATTTACTGAAGATGCATTTGTATTTCATCTGATTTTTTTGAAATTTCAAAATAGTACATACTATTTTTAAGGTTGATTCTAGTAAGAAGTAACATTCTAGAAGCTATTTGGTGTCTGCTGTGGATAGGCAGAAATAACCTGAATGGTTTTCATGCTCAGTGCCTATTCTAAATTGAAACTCTCCAGGCTCGAATTTAAGCATATTACCTTTCTATCCTGCTTTGTCCTTTCTTACCACCTCTCCCATCACCAAATTCTGCAATCTCTCAATGAGGATTTTTTTTCCTTAGTTCACCAATGTTGTGTAGATTGTCTCTCTGACAACACCCAAGTAAGTTTTCTGTCGTTTTTGTCTCTACTTTCAAGAATGTATCTCTTCTTTTGTAGGGGATGTGAGAAATTCAGAGCCTGCCAGAGCAGATACTCTGAAAGCCAATGGAGCAGCAAAATTAAATGAAATAAGCCATGCATAAGGAGCGAAGTATTGATGGGAATTGCTTTGAGTCTATTTGCAAGGCTAGCGTAACCAGTCTTTGTCTCTGACTGTATTTTATTATTATGTCAGTAGTTGCTACAATATACTTACAAGAAACAGCAATTCCCAAACATCTAAATCAGAGTTTCTGTGGCAGATTCAGGGAACAGTAATTATTCGTGAAGTTATTGAGAAAAAGAGATACACAAGCAGAGTTAAACACAAGTACATGTTCTTAAACATGAAAGAGTGTAAAAAGTACTTAAAATTATTTCTAAGATGGTTTTCCAGGGACTTTCTCAAGGAATTTTGAATAAAATAACTATAAATTATATCACACTCACGAATCCTCATTTTAGCATTCCAGGCCAATATTTCAGAAATATTCTTTTAGATAAATGTGCTTATATAATATGTATCATCAGGTGGCATGCATTGCACTACCCTGATATTTTTATGCTTTAAAGAGGTAAAAACTTCAGCAACTTTCGTAAATTTTAGGTTTATAGATGAAGAACTCAGATTAGTTGTGATTGTGGTGGGTAGACTACATCTGAAAATCTTTATTTTTGTGTTGCTACATGCAATTGCATTCTATAATCACTATATGCGGCTGTCAGGCTAATTGAAGAAAAGCAAAGCTTTTCTAAGCTAGTGATGTTTTATAAATTTACCAAGAGTGTTTTCTATTACTAAATTAATACTTTAAGAACCAAAATCAGGTTCTGTAGGAAGATGATATCATCCAGGCAGGCATGCATCCAGATTGCACTGAGTAAAGCATAGTAATTGATTAAGACTATTTCATGAACAAAATCACTATACAGTGAGAACCATGAGGCAGCCAGAGCATACAGAAATGTGTCCTTTCTGCTTTTATAACTTTACATGCATCATCATTTCTCTTTGCTCTCATATAACCCTAAAGGTGTTGATTCTTTGTTTTTCTATGATGCACAGAAACTCAAGCTTAGAGAATTTAATCAATATGCTCATTATCACATTTCTTCTGATGAATAGAAATAGCAGTAATAATAGCACAATAGCTCTCACACACAAAGATATTGTTCTATCAGCATTTTATGTTGCATCAGTAGTCCTCTTTGTGCCACACAAAGAAGTATAAGCAAGCAGATAAATAGAGAGATTAAGGATAGTGTTTTAAACATCATATTGAGACAATGATGCTGGGAACTGAGCTCAGGAGAGCATGTACCACTTTTCTTCACTAATCAAAAGAAGAGCTTGAATTTCTTTGCAATGGCAAGGAAACCAACACTCCGTTTGTGATAAAGTAATGGAGAACAAAGAAATTCCAGACAGAGAGGCTCAGCATGAATGAATAACAGCGAACTTTGAAGGTGCAGCTACAAAACACACCATGTTAACCATATAATAGAAGAGGGGCTGGGTAGACTTATGAAAAAAAATTCCAATACATCTTGTCAATTTAAATACATATTTTTGCTGGGTCAGCTTGCCTCAATTTATTTATTTCTTCCTTTCTTTCTCTTTTTTTTTTTTGTAAAGAGTTATTTAGTTAGTTTTATTGGAAAGGCAGATTTACAGAGAGGAAATACAGAAAGAAAAATCTTCTACACCCAGTTTCTCTCCCAAGTGGCTGTGATGGCCAGAGCTAAGCCAATCTGAAGCCAGAAGGCAGGAGCTTCTTCTGAATCTGCCAGGTCAGTGCACGATCTCAAGGCTTTGGGCTAGTCTCCACTCTTTTCCAGGCCACAAGCCAGGAGCTGGATGGGAAGTGCAATAGCTAGGACTAGAACCAGTGCTCATACGGATTGCCGGCGTATGCAAGGTGAAGATTTATCTTTCAGTTAAGGTAGGAAGGGAGTTCTTTCCAATAGGCAAACAAGGAGTGGAGTTTTACATAAGAATAATACATGTGGACCCTATGAAACAATAAATACTTGGGAAATATTAATTTCTACCTGTCTTTTGATCAGCATTTTATGTTAAATTATTTTTGAAAGGGTATATTGGCTACATTATTTCTATTTATAGAATATTTTTTTTTTATAGGAGGGACTGTGACAAGGAAATGTACTACTGAGTAATAAAAAGCACAAAATGGGCCCAGCGTGGTGGCCTAATGGCTAAGGTCCTCGCCTTGAACATACCGGAATCCCATATGGGTGCCGGTTCTAATCCCGGCAGCTCCACCTCCCATCCAGTTCCCTGCTTGTGGCCTGGGAAGATGGTCGAGGACAGCCAAAGGCCTTGGGGTCCTGCACCTGCTTGGGAGACCTGGAAGAGGATACTGGGCTCCTGGCTTCAGATCGGCACAGCACTGGCTGTTGTGATTACATGGGGAGTGAATCATCAGGCAGAAGATTTTCCTCCCTGTCTCTCCTCCTCTCTGTATATCTGACTTTGCAATAAAAATAAATAAATCTTTTTTTAAAAAGCACAAAATGTATTTTGCCTCACTGAAACATTGATGAAGAGGAAGCAACTAATGTTAGAGGTGGCCTTCCAGTTTCAGGATTCAATGACTGTCACATGCTTCCATATATAGGATATTCCTTTAGGAGATAGGCATGGAGTAGGGCCCTGAAATCTAAAACATCATCAGAAATAAGACTTGTCATACTCTCTTGAAAATGTTTTATGCTCAGATTTTAAGAAAATGGGCAATGATTATATACTTCACAATAATGTTATTATTTGTCACAAAAGTCATACAATAAAACTTCAATATTAAATATTTATGAACCATAGACAAAGGTCTTAATTTCATGTCAGCTGTTTCAATTTATTCTGGCATATTTCTCAAGATTCCCCATGATGCCTCTACCCTCTTTAAAGAATATAAGAATTAGTCTTGGTCTTTTGATTCTTTTAAACAGAAAATTTGAAAGAGATCATCAAACACTTAGGGAAATATTAAATTTTCACTTTGAAGTATGTTTAAATTACGTTAGAATGACTTGCTATTTTGGTGGTTTAGCTTAACTGATAACACTGAAATTAAATGAAGGAACAAAAGAACATACCTTCCCCATCTCATTTCCTCTAGCTTGTAAATGTGCCTCATGTTATCTAAAAGCATGTCTACAATTAAGCAAATAGCCCATTTTATTTTAACTTAGGGATTAAAACTCAGTTCTCACTTTAAATGGATTTTGCGATGTTTTTTGCTCCTAGAGACAAAAACCAGTTAATTTTTCTTAGTGCACTGAAGAAATGAAAAGCAACAATGGCTTTGACTTAGCCCAGGGAGCTCTGCTCCATTTTCTGCTGTTACACTTACTTGCTTAACCCTGAAAAAGGATGAGTTTCATTCAAAAGAACAGTATTGTCTTGGTATAAGGGGACAAAAGAATGTGCAGAAAATGATAAGTTCTGGAGCAGGAAAAGTTTTTTCTAGATTTTTAAAGTGAAAATTGGATGTTGGCATCTATCTATAAAATCTTACTATTTATTTAATTTTATTCTATTATGATTTGTTTTCATGCTTACTGGATGGCATACATTAAGCCCCAATCCATTTCCTACAGAAATGAAAAGAAGAACCTAGACCAGATTCACTTTGGTTCCTTGGGTAGAGATCAGTTACCATCACTACTTTGAGCAATTTTATCACACTGTCTCATTAGGTCAGTGCCAAAACATTATACTTTTATTATTATCATTTTTCAAAAAACAGCATCAGCTGCAGATACCATGAAGCTGTTATCAGTTTCAAATTCTGTGGTTCCGCTGGCTATTTTCTCACTGGATATAACACCTGAATGTGTAGCATGTCATAAATTTATTCTACTTTTGAATTAGAATTAGAATTTATGATTAATTTACTAATTTGAGGACATAGCATAGGAGATGTGCTAAAATGTGTAGGAAACTCCTCTGTTAGGACACAGTCTCTGCAAGTGAGCACAAAGAACCAAGACTAGGAACATCCCACACCATGGAAGGTTACAGTACTTGCTGATATATGCATGGATCAGGTCTAAGAACAGGCCAGACTAAGCCAGTTCATAGCACCCACTGGCAGATCTGAGAACCAGGAGGCAGAACAGGCTTGTTGGGCCACAACACAAGCCAGTTCACATTAGGGGTGGGACTAGTGGCAGTGCACGCTTAGCTAGGTTCAAGCATCCACCAGTGTGAGCTGAGCCTGGAGGCAGAGCATGCTGGGCCAGGCTGTAGACCCTGCTGGTAAATGTCAGTGTGACACAAGACACTGCCAGACTAGGACACAGCATCCACCAGCAAACCTAAGACTGGGAAGGGTTGGGGGGATCCTGGCAGTGGACCTGTGAGGACTCCCTAGCTGTATCTCTGCTCCCACTGGTGAGCATGAAAGCTGGGACTGGAGATAGACCAGGTTGGGCAAGGACACAAAACCTGTGGATATTGATGTGACCTGGTTTAATGGGAGAGTCATGCTGGATTAAGCGACCACATCCATTGGTACATGCATGAGCCAGAGTAAGTGCAGGCTGGTTGGCCTTTGCTGCAGCATCAGCTGACAAGTGCTGGGACAAGACCATAGAGCCTCCTGGAAAGTGCAAGATCCAAGGCTACAGGTGAGCCAAGTAGGGAAATTTTGGGCATTCCTCTGACGGGCAACAGCTCCAACTGGTGAGCATGGGAACCAGAAGTGTGGAAGGCAGACTGGCTGGTCAGGTCATGGCCCCCATTGGAATGAGTGTGGGCTGGATAATGGGATTGATCAGACTGAGTTAGACTTAAAGATCCATTGATGTGTGTGACAGCTAAATGGGATGGGGGACATACTGGAGTAGTCTGCTGCACATACTGGCATGCACAGGAACTAGAAATGGAGGGAAGCCTGGTGGGGGCTACCAAGGGTCTCTTCAACTAGGCTGCAATTCTCGCTGATGTGCATGAGGGCTGATTGTGTAGTGGGAAGAGATGGGCTAGACCATAGCATTCATTGTTTGTCTGTGAGATGGGGCTGAGGACAGAACTGACCAGGTGACTGTAGCCATCAGTGTGTGTAAGCTGATGTGGGTGACAGACTGAGCTGGGCCCCACACCGGCTGACACACACAGGAGTCAGGTTTGGAGTCAACTCTGGTGAGGCTTCTTTGTGGAAGCCCCAACCTGACCATTGGACTAAAAATTCCAATCACTGGGAAAATTTACAGGTTCTGTGGTCTGACCATAGAGTGCATATCTCTTCAGTTATTGAAGCCTGTGCAGTGGACAGCATGCCCAGATGCACATGGAGAACATGACAGATCACTTAGGCCTGCAGAGGGCACTTTTCTAATACCATGGAGGGCAGAATAAATTAGACAACACTTCCAGACAATCTTTGACAGTAAGTCTGGGCAAGTGGACACCCTAAGGTGGACTATGTCAGACAATGGAGCTTGGAAGGAGTCCCTGAATCCTGGAGCAACAAAAGCAACAGTATCTCAAAACTATCAAAACAACTTGAGCAGTACCCTTGGAACATGATCCAAATCAATGAGATGACATTGGTGGCTGTTCCCCCTCTCTGGGTACTGATGTATTTGGGGTGCTGTGAGCAGCCCCATCCCCTTTGCTCCCCACTTTTCCCTGATACACGAAGAAAAAAGGATATTGGAAACAATTGTCTCATCCAGCTTCCACCATTCCTTAACTGTCCCCATCTTAATCAGTGGTCCACATGCACATGCACGCTTCACTATGTAAATATCATCATAAATAAGTAAATGCATTATATAAAAAAGTTAAATGTACTGAAGAACTGGTCAAATCAGTTACTAGCAAATACCAAGTTCTATTAAATATGTAATTCTGACAACCTATGCCATAAACAATACTACAAAACTCATCATGATTTTCCCCTTTATATCTGCAAAATACTACATCTGCAGAAATACTATGTAATATAGGGTTTACTTGGTTATTTATTGTATTTATTTGAAATGGAAAGGATGAGAGAGAAAGGGAAACAGAGAGAGAGGAAAATATCAAACTTCTGTCTACTGCTTCACTCCCCAAATGAATGGTGGACTTGTAGGAACTCAGACTGAGACTCTGATAAGGGATAACAGTATCAAAAAGCTTAACACACCACATCACAATGATGCCCTCTTCTTACTTTTATAAGTTATTTATTGTTGCAGTAACTTTTTCATACACATGAAAATTCAGTTTGATGCATATAATATCAATGAAACTTTGCTTAATTCAAACCTGTTCGAGATACACCATGAAAATGTCTTGACTCTAACTCAACCAACTCATCAAAATATTCAGATAAAACCTTTGAAAATTCCCTGACCTGTTTTGCATGCTTTAAGAATAGTCACACTATTCTATCCTTCTTCCACAAAAAAAAATCTAATAACTCATTTAAAATATATGTCAGGTCACAGCACCCCTCTGTAAAAACCTTCCTGTGACTCTGTATTTGATTGCTAAAATACCCTCATCACTATCTGTTAGTCCTTATTCAGCTTCATTATATTCTCTCCATGGTTCATTCAGCTCCAGTCACACTGATCTTCCCTCAGTGACTGAAACTCCTCAATACCTTTTGCATTGTGGACCTTTTAATATTCTTTGGGATGGTATTCCTGGGTTGCTATGCTTCCTGCACCAAATGTCTTCATAATTTTTATGCTTTTTTCCCCAATAGCATTTTCTTCAAAAATTGCAATATTTTATCTAAAACAGTATCTCTGCCTCAGTTCTATCGCTTCTTTCTTCATTTTTAGAAAATGTGATTAGCGTAAGGAATTTATTTCAATTGTTCATAGCTGCATCTTGAGGACTTGCCAAAAACTAGGGTCATAGTAAAATAAACAAAACGAATGGATGGAAATATCACATGCTCCCTGACCCATTGAATCTCTGTCATGGTGCCAGAGTGAGAATCCCTGTCAAATTGGCTCAAAATGTTTTTAGTCTAAGCCTTGACTCTAACCTTTTCACACTAACTAGTATTGTGAACTAAGGAGTCACTGAACCAATCTAAAATTTACACTTACTACATGTAAATGCAGGAGAAACACACATATCTTACTATGCTACAAATTACCTTTTATTCTCTTTCTCAGGCTCTCTGTTTCAATTAAGTAAAAAGTAAAATTAAAGTTAGACCAAAAGAGGGGTAATTAGGATGGTATCTATAGTTTTGAGTGTTACATTGAGATCTTTAACCATTTTGAAAGAATTTGTGTGTATGCTATGTGTTATAACACTTAAAATATGTGAATATTAAGTATGCATGGTGAATCTTAAAGAACCAAAGTCAAACAAGAAATTAGTGTAATGGTGGTTGGTATGGTTGGTAAGGTCTGAGAGTATAGAGAAATATGTAGTTATATTAAAGTGTTTAGCTCCAGTTATGTGAGTTCTGTGCATATTGTATAACAACACTGTCCTCTATGTTTAAAGTTTGCTGCAGCTGATGATCTATGACAAAGGTACCAAAAACTTATACTGGAGAAAAGACATCTTTAATAAGTGATGCAGCATCAAATAGATACCAATATGTAGAAGATTGAATTGGATTCTCTAAACAGCACAGTATTAAAAAAAATTCAAGTCAATATTCTAAATCAAGATATGAAGCTAGAAAAAGAAAGGATACAGAAAACATTGTACAATATTGACAAAGGCAGTGGATATCTCAATGAAAGCCAAGAGCAGAAGTAACAAAAGAAAAAAAAACAAATGATTTTATATTAAAATTATCTACCTCTGTATAACAGAAAGAAAATCATCAGGGCAAAGAAACAATTGGTCAAGCAGCAGAAAATATATATAGAAACCATTTTCAAATGGTTAAAATTTAGATTATAGAGAGAAGCCAGAGAAATCAGCAGTGGGAAGAAACATAGTTTGCATAAGAAACAGACAAAAGATTGAGTAGAAATTGAGCAAAACAAGAAATAAAAGTGACCAATAGATATCATTAGATAGCAGGGAATTTTTTAAAGATTTGTTTATTAATTGAGAGTTACAGAGAAGAAACAGACATCTTCAGTCTGTTAGTTCACTCTACAAATGGTTATAATGGTCAGGGCTGGCCCAGCTGGAAACCAGAGTCCAAAACCAGGAGCTCAAATCTCCCCAGTCTCCCAAATGGATGCAAGGTTCCATGCATTTAGGCAATCCAATCTTCTATTACTCTCCTAGATGTATTAGCAGGGGGTCAGATTGGAGCATCCAGGGCACAAACTAGCTCCCACATGTAATGCTGACAGCATAGGCATGGGCTCTACTAGATATGTCACAGCATGGTATCAATCAAAGTCTAAGCAAAATCACATGATATATCATCTCAGTCCAGTTATCAAAATGATGGCAACAATGATAGTGAGCATATGAAGAACTCTTACACGTTGTAGGTGGGCATGTGACTCAGGGCGATCATTACAGAAAATAGAATAGATATTACTAAAAACAAAACAAAACAAGACTACCATGCAAACCTGTGTTACTGCTCGATATACTCAAAGAGAAAGAGACAGTAGATGAAAAACTTTCTGTATTCTTGTGTTCACCATAATACTATTCACAATGACCAAGACATGGAATAACTCTGTGTATATTAGCATATGAATGGATAAAGAAGTATGAGATGGTCATCAAAGGAATAAAATTATGCCATTTGGTGTAAATATGATAGAACTGGATATTATTTAAGTGAAATAAGCCGGACACAAAAAGAGAAACCCCACCTGTTCCCTTTCATCTGCATAATCTAAGAAATATAGAGAGGATCTGACCTTAGATTAAAAATTAATTGAGGGAGGGTAAAAAGCGTTGTGTGGAGTTGCATGACAGGAACCATAACAGAGCCAAAGAATTGGAATAGAGTAGCTAATAGGCTCCAAATCCAAAGAAAGAGTAAGAAAATGGAAAATTAGTTGATTGACTTTATTATCTGATACCATGTATGCATGTAAAATAAATTACACTGAACCATTTAAAAAGTTATGTAGTCTAGGGGAAACTTATTGCAAAATATGAGATCAATTACCATTTCAATACTGTTTTTACTACATCTCATGAATTTGATATTTTTTTCATTCATTCAACAGAAGTTTCATTTTTGTTATTAATTTCCTCACTGACTCATAGGTCACACAGTAGCATCATTTGCTTCAAGAAGGTCTTTGATTTTCTTTTTCAACTCTTTAGTAACATTAGGTGGCACATTATTTAACTTTATGTCGTAAATTTCCTATTTTTCTCTCTGTTGATGTTGCTTTATGCCTTTTCTTTTAAGGGTTATTATAATAACTGTAGCAGAGACTATCACACACAGGTGTGAAGATACAATGCAGTGTGCATCTCTGCTTTCAAATCACGGATGAACTCCCTATGAAACTGTTGAATGTATCTTGACAGTAAGATGCTGAATTCTTTGCCATTGCCCATGCCAACAATGTCAAGATACACTTAAATAGCAGCATGATGTACTGAGGACTGATTGTGAAGGGCAATACTATTGTAATGGCATGGGGGAAGTTAGTGGGAAGGCAGAGATTTGGGGCAGGAGAAGGAAATTCCTGGGGCATATGCAATTGTACATGGAATGAGAAAATAAATTAATTAAAATGAAAAGTAAAAATAAATTTGATGAAAATTATGATGGTTATATGCTAAAAATAGGAGAAAATGTGGGTATTTTAAAATTTTAAAAAGGGTACATCTTCTATTACATATTCCTATCATATGTATAAAACTTATAATGGGGCCCGGGGGCGTGGCCTAGAGGCTAAAGTCCTCACCTTGAACGCACCGGGATCCCATGGGCGCTGGTTCTAATCCCGGCAGCTCCAATTCCCATCCAGCTCCCTGCTTCTGGCCTAGGAAGGCAGTCAAGGATGGCCCAGGCCCTTGGGACCCTGTACCCACGTGGCAGACCTGGAGGAAGTTTCTGGCTCCTGACTCCGGATCGGCACAGCACCGGCCATTGCAGTCACTTGGGGAGTGAATCATCGGACAGAAGATCTTCTCTATCTCTCCTCCTCTCTGTGTATCTGACTTTGTAATAAAAATAAATAAATCTTTAAAAAAAACTTATAATGATGATAAATGCATAAGTAACAATAAATTAAAATGAATAATAATTGATGGGAGGAGTTGACACATATGCTTATGTTATGCTTACATGGATTAGTTAAAATAGACAAATACAACAAGACCAAACATCAACTCTGCAAAAGTCCTGGTTCAGGCAAGGCTCTTACAACACTGAGAGCCTCTGGTTTGTTTAATATTATTGTCTCTTCAAGGGCATGCTGACCTCAGTAACTTTAGCTTTGCCTTCTTGAGATATTACTGTTCTTAGCTTGAACAGATTGCTACCAGTTACTACCTTGGTGTTATACACATATCATGACTCCTTGTGTACTCACTTTAACAATAAAACCCTGTTCTGCCTCCCCCTCGGTGCACTATCCTGTGAGATGGTGACTGCCTTGCTCCATAATAAACTTACATTTTCTTGGACAGATCAAAGACTTTGAATTCTGATTCACAACATATGCTTATGGTGGGCCCGGCACAGTGGCCTAGCAGCTAAAAGTCCTCGCCTTGAACGCCCCAGGATCCCATATGGGCACCGGTTCTAATTCCGGCAGCTCCAATTCCCATCCAGCTCCCTGCTTGTGGCCTGGGAAAGCAGTCGAGGACGGCCCAATGCTTTGGGACCCTGCACCCGCGTGGGAGACCTGGAAGAAGGTTCCTGGTTCCCGGCATCGGATTGGTGCGCACCAGCCGTTGCGGCTCACTTGGGGAGTGAAACATCAGATGGAAGATCTTCCTCTCTGTCTCTCCTCCTCTCTGTATATCCGGCTTTCCAGTAATAATCTTTAAAAAAAAAACAAAAAACGTATGCTTATGGTGATGGTTTCAGAGATATGTAATTATCTCCAAACTTATCAAATTGAGTAGGCTAATGTTGTTGAGCTTTTGTTATGCTGAATGCATTGATTTGACAAAGCACCTAGACAAAGGCAATGTTATAAACAGCGTAGGAACCATAAGAGCAAGTTTTATTGATTACAAAGTGAGAAAACAAAGTTATTCAAAAGTGTCTCTTGGCAATCCGAAATTGGAAAAGGAAAGATTAACTTCTGTTCCAGGCACTATTATTTGATTATTAGCTTTTTGGCAGACTTTTTGCACAATAGGAACATCTTAAAATGAAGTGATGACAGCTCTTGATATGAAGCGTGTGCCATCAAGTCCTTCAGCTTCTGCAGTATCCTGGAAATATTCCTGAACATCTTTCTACATTACGCTTGATTTTGTGAGCTGCACTGATTCTGTACTGCTTAATTATGAAATGCTAAATAGTGAACGTAAATAGAAACATATATGGAAATCTGTTTAAAGATATCAGACAAAGTCATTGTTTTCTAATATAAAAATTAATGAAAAACAATTTCTCCCACTGCCAGTGAACTATTGTGAATTTCTCTGGTTTTGTTGAACAAGTTCACAGGAAATGTGGCAGATGACTTAAAGATTTTCTCTTCTCTTTTTTACTTCTCCTCTTTTTCCATTCCCTATCCTGATTCTGTATATTGATACAGAGAAGATACTGTTGAGATGTTTACAAAACCTGAAAAATAATTAATTAATAAACAAATTTATTAAGATGTTCACAATTGGGCATGCCCAGTGGTACAGCACGCTAATTCTGGGGCTGCAGTGGCAGCATCACATATGAGTGCCAGAGTATGTGCTGGCAACTCCACTGTGATCTAGTTTCCTGACTATGCTGTGGAAAAGCAGCCAAGAGTGACTCAAGTGCTTGGATCCCTGGACTCATGTGAGAGACCTGGAAGAAGTTTCTGGCTCGCAGTCATTTGGAAAGTGAATCAACAGACAGAAGATCCTTTTGTCTTTTTCCACTTCTCTTATAAAAATTTGCTTTTCAAGTAAAAAATGAAATCAATGTTTTTAAAAATGGTCACAAGATTTCCATGAGTTAAGACAAGTGATATTTCACACTTATTAAGGGTTTCAAATTATATATAAAATTAATACTACAGTATACAAATAATAACTATTATTGAATTGAACAGATGGTAGCTTTTTGTTTGTTTCTGTGGTTACTAAGGGAGATTGTCTTAAAACACATTTGCTGAAGAATGATAAAGTTCAATGGGAATAACAACACTGTCTAGAGGATGTGTAGGGATTATTATCTTCCAAAGTGTGCCTGTGATGTTACTACCTCTTGCCTTATTTCAATCCAATTCTAAAATAAGTAATTATCCATGGATATTTAATATTTTCTGTCAGTTTCAGAAACACACATACATCTTCCTATTTAATCATAACAACCCTAAAAGGCATGAACTATTATTACCCCTCCTTTACCCATGGAACAGAGACTTAGGATGGTAAGATAACTTGTCAAGCTCACAAAACTAAACAAAGTATTGGAAGCTTCAGACAGGGACAAATCTTTACTTAGATGCTTTGTAAGTTTTTCATTATACTATGCTACAAAGCACATGGTGAGTTAATTTCCTGGCACTTTTATGAAAGAGTTCATGAAAATAAGCATCATCAAAAAAATTGAAATTTAATAAAAGTCATTAAATTATCATTTTATCAATTTTATGAACTCTTTGAAGTCCTTTCAAACAAAGTCTATACCTCCATGTGCATAAAGACAGAAACTTAGCAAGCTCTAAAATCCCACACATATTACTTTAAATAGCAGAGGATATTCATCAGATTTGCAACATTACAAAGAAGTATATTAGTTATTTAAACCAACTAAATCACTTCCCAAAGCCCAACCTTTAAATTCCATAATTTAAGATTCTGTTTTCTTCATACCATTGATCACACACTTTGGGGACTAAATTGCTGTTTTTTATATTGTAAAAGTCTATATGGCCTAAGATATTTCCTATGTTAGGTATTAAATATTATCAGCTAAATTATTATTATATGAGTCTCTAGGTTGAATCACACATTAGTGTTTGTGTTTAAACTATCCTAAGTGGCTTTCCACTTGCAAATCAGTTTCTTGCTAATGTGCTGGGCAATTAGCACAAGGTGACCCACATTCTTAGAACTCTGACACCTATAGGGGAGGTCAAGAAGGAGTTTCTGAGTTTTGATCAACCAGACACAGAACTGACCATTGTGGCCATTTGGGAAAAACACTAGTGAAAGTAAGCTCTCTCTATATATTTAAATTTCCCCATATCTCTCTCTCCCTTTTACTCTGAGTCTGCCTTTTAAATACACATATATATGTATATATATAAAAATTTTACAGCAACTATATACAATTCTAAACTTCCTGTAAAACCACAAAGAACACAGAATAACCAGAGCTGTGATGATGATGATAATCATTACTGCCATCATCATCATTATTATTAAGTGGATGAATCTGATTACTATACTTCAAAGGATGCTACAAAGCTATAGACATTAAAACAGCATGGTACAGGCAAAAAACAAACCTGACAGATCAACATAAAGGAATAGAGTCCCCAAATTAATACATTCTCAAACAGCCAACAGATTATGATAGAGGTGCCAATAACATGCATTTGAAAAGTGATATCTTGTCAAGAAATGATGCTGACAAAACTGGATACACAAACACAGTGTAAAATGAAACCTCTCACCATAAAAAAGAACCTCAAATGGTATTTAAAAAAAATCTAAATGTAACACCAATTTAGATGAAATTGCTACAAGAAAACTTAGAAAAAAATTTGTGTAACACATGCATACCACAAAAACAAAACCAAACCAATGGAATTATATTAAATACAGGAACACCTTCCCAACAATAGAAACAATGAATAAAAAGCCATTCAGCCAAAAGGCAAAGAATATTGTCAGGTTATTCATCTAACAAAAGATTAATATTTAGAATATATCTGAAATTTTAAAATATGAGTAACAATGAAAAAAAGTACCCCTGTAATCAATTAGGAAATGAAAAATTGAACTAACAGTTCTTAAAAAAATATTCAAATGTTTAACAAACACATAAAAAATTAATTATCATAAGTTAATTCATTTACTCTTTTTTAAAGATTTTTATTGGAAAATCAGATATGCAGAGAGGAAGAAAGACAGAGAGGAAGATCTTCTGTCCTCTGATTCACTCCACAAGTGATCAGAACAGCCAGAGCTGAGTTGAGCTGAATCCAGGAGCCAAGGAACTTCCTCCAAGTCACCCTCATGGGAGCAGGGTCCCAAGACTCTGGGCCATTCTTGACTGCTTGCCCAGGACACAAGCAGAGAGCTGGATGAAAAGCAGGGTGGCCGGGACTTGAACCAGCACCCATACAGGATCCCAGTGCTTGCAAGGCGAGGACTTTAGACTACCTTGCTAGCCCGAATTCATTTACTCTTAACAGAGATAATTAGTCTGTGATTTTCTTCTGTAATCTCTTTCATTGTATTTAGTGTTTTGTTGATGTTAAAAAATTAGTTTGGAAATGTTATGTTTGTTTCTATTTTTGACTAGTGTTTTGGACATGATAAAAATTCTCTTAAATATTTGGACCTAGGCTTTTGTTTTGTTTTGTTGTGTGTGTGTGTGAAGTTTATCAATCATTGCTTAAATTTATTTTTATACACTTATTCAGATTTTCTATCTTTATTTCATTCTGTGTGTGATTTTGTTCCACAGTATTTTCCACAGCATTTTTTGAGAAAGCATCCCATTTCACCTGTTACCAAATTTATTGACATAACATTTTCGTAACATTTCTTTGTTACCTTTTTAATGTTGCAATTTCTTTCATTTCTCATAATATTCATTTCTGATTTAAGAATTCATCTCGTTTTATAAATTTAACCTTGTAAGAGGATTATCAACGTTATTGATCTCTTTAAAGATTAAAATTTGGTTTTACCGATTGCTTCCTTCTCAATTTCCCGTTCTTTTCCAGAATTCAAGGGAATATTTTTTCCAATATTCACTATGATATTTTATTCAAGCTCCTGAAGTCAGTAAATCTCAGAGAAGTAGGAGCATCATAGTGACTGGTTACCATAGGAGTTTTAATAGTTAGGGTTATTTATATTAAGCCCTTAGAAATGACTCAGTTATAGCTTACATTTCATTGACTAAGTGGGGGTAAAATCAGAGATTTGTAATTGGGAGATTCCGCTTCAACCAGCAAGGGAGTTCTGGTTTGTTTGCTTTTTTTTTCTCTCTGTTTTATTTCATTTTTTGTTGCTTTCCTCTCTCACTCTTTCCAAGTTGTGTGACAGTGAAGTGCCCCAGAAACCTACTTATCTCTCAGATCTAAGAAAAGTTGGTTTTTCCGTTGTTTCTTTTAAATTTATTTAAATGTTTTTAGGATACAGTGATTATTTAGAATTTTTCACATGTCAGATCAGAAACAGGTGATTTCTGATAATTTTCTTCATGATTTTTCAAGCAATATAGCTGTGAACTTTTAACCTCTGGTGTTGATAATGGTTTTAAAAGACATTAAAGTTCAAGTTACATTCATTTTGAAAGAAAAATAATGTGGGAGAGAGTTTATATAATCTGGAAAGTCTCAATCTTATCAAAGAGCACATTAAATGTATTTCAAAACAGTATATTTTGAAGCAAATGATGATGGCATAAGAATACATTTCTTTTTTCACTCTACCTAAATATGCAGTTCAGAGAAAATTTCAGAGCATCTGTTACTAAAACTTAGGTAAAAAATGCATCTCTCTTTAACTATTCCAGGAATACAGTTAAAGTACAGTTTTTTCAGCCAACTCTTGGGTTGCTGAATATGTAATCAACAGGTACTGTATCTCAAGACTGTTATTTCCCAAGGGCTGTTCTGTAAAAATGTATTCAGCAAAACTGACTTCCCACCATTATTCTATATCCTTTCTAAAGTCTTTCAGTTTGAGAAAGTATGTAATAATTTTTCAGATAACTGTTTAAAGTAAGAATGGCAGAGATAGAAGGAGAAACACACACAGAGAATTTCTCCATCTGTTGGTTCACTTTCCAGATGACCACAAATGTCAATGCTGTTCCAAGACAAAAACCAGGAGCCAGGATATTCATCCAGGTCTCCTACAGTGATGGAAGGGGTGTAAACACTTGGGCCATTTTCTGTTGCTTTTCCAGACCATTAGCAGGGAGCTGAATTGGCAGCAGAGCATACTGCACAGAAACTGTTGCCCATAGGGGTGCTGGCATAGCAGGTAATAGCTTTGCATATATGACAAGTGATGGCCCCATAACAAGTCTTAATGATGTTTGAATTTTACGAGAGGCTTATGTATATTGCCATTAGTATTGCCGACTAACGTCCTGAAAAGAATAAGACTCATATCTAAAAATTTACTATGATACTCTAATAAGAACCTAGTATATGGATAAGTAAGCAGAAAGGGTCCAAAGACATCATCTATACTGTGAACAAAGCCTACATGTCACATGGATATTGTGAATAATAGAAACTGAGTACTGAGGTACAAGTGAATTCCTGTTAAATTTAGGGCACCTACAAAATAAGAAATCTCACAGAATAATGCTGCCAACAAGCAAAATCTCTGATCAGGAAATAGTTGTATAGCCATTCTGACAACCACATCAAGTTCAGCTCTGAGTCTATGCAGCCAAGCCAATTTCAGCTAGGAAAACCTTTACATTTATTTAGTTGCACATTTTCTGATTGAATTACCTGTCTGCAACTGATTCACAGATTTTTATTTCTATACTAATTGAAGGAAAGCCTCCACTAAGCTTTGCCAATAACCGAACAACGAAAAGACAGAAAGAGGAAAGAAAGATGAAAGGAGAGAAAGGGATCACTACCCATCAAATAGTTTCGCTGTCCATGTGACAAAAGTCTCCGTAATATTTTCCTCACCCTAACTAAACTTCAGACAAGCATTTTCCTAGGCTTCTCATCTCCTTTGTTTAGAGTATGATTTCAGAAAATTTGACATTGTAAACTCTAGGTCTGCCCCCTTTGATATGTAAATCTTTTGAAAAGTTCCTTTGTTTTCACAGGCCACAGATATCTTTTTCAGTAAAAGATTGACAGCTATCTTTTGGCATGTAATCATCAAGGAAGACAGCATTGCTAACTGCCAGTGTCTGAGAGAGGAAGAGTGACTTTGATGTATAGCTTGCTACAAGTTGTAAAACTTCATGTTGTCTGGAAGATATGAAAAGTTTACTTTTCCTCTGGGTAAAATCAGTCAGCAAGTATAGATGAACTTTGATTCTTACGGACCTGTCCTAGAAAATTCCTCTCCTTTATTTCAGCAGAGCTGAACCCATGTTGAGTTTGGCTTATCTCCCCAGGTGCAAAAATTTCAGCATCAAATTGGCTCTTCCTGTGCAGTTTTCCATTTCAACCTATAACCATCTTTACACTTATTCGATAGATGCTGCATGAATACATTAATTAATAATAATCTTTGTATTGCAGATTAATACTGCAGGAAATTCAATAAATATTTTATGATTGAATCAGACAAGTCAGGCACAAAACGTTGCCTTTACATATTAAATACGTAAGAATGACTGAAAATATTTAAAAGGATCTAAATCTTCTATGCTACATTCAAAATATCCCTATCAAAGGGGGTCACTTAATTATTCTTCAGTACCTGTACATACCTAAGCAGTGACTACTTTGAGCAAATTGTGACTAGTGGATTAATATTGTTTGACATTCAGACTCATTTATCATGCTGTTATCCAAACAACTGAATCCAAACTATTCAAACTCAGCCAACTGTGAAATAAAAGAAATAATATTAGAACTGATGTCTACTATTAACCTGGTAAATAATGTCTTACAGAGCTTTTTCTGTTCCTAGATCTAACATCAAATTGCAATAGTAATTTTCAAGATTTATGCTTACAA
This sequence comes from Ochotona princeps, assembly GCF_030435755.1. Taxonomy (NCBI): domain Eukaryota; kingdom Metazoa; phylum Chordata; class Mammalia; order Lagomorpha; family Ochotonidae; genus Ochotona; species Ochotona princeps. The sequence continues at coordinate 33,423,806 of NC_080835.1, read as the reverse complement.
GTCTCTTCTAGGTTGTCATTGCTGGTTGGCTCATATTCCTCAGGCCATTCAGCAAACTACTGAAATCAAAACTAACATACAAGTCAGCTAGTCACAAGGGTAGCTTGAACATATGTCAATCAATCAGAACAGATATTAGAAGAATCATGGGCTACCTTGCAAATTAGTATTTAATATTGGTATTTAGTGCCCATGAAGTATTTAGTGACCATGAAGTAAGATGACTTGATGACAAGTTTGAATAAAGCAGAGAGACTACAGAAAACTCGACTAAAGCTTGCAGTGACAGTCCTCTGGAGAGGGACAGAGGTGATAACACAGGTCCATCCTGTTTTACTTGACACTCTTGAAGGCCTGGACATTCTGTCAGAACTGAAGCATGATAAAGCAGTTTCATTCTGTTTTTGATGAAAACAAATCATCCAAGAATCACATCTTGTTTCTTCAGGAAACTTGCCACTATATAAGCAGAAATTGGGGAAAATTAAAGGGCTTTTATTGTTGCTATTATATTGGCTATCTGTATTTTAGAAAAAGTTGGTTTATAGTAACCAGCAACCAATAGCAGGAGACACCTTTAACCAGAAGTGAAGTTGATAAATACAGAATTCTACAGGGAGTAGTAAGAATCTGGGGACAGGAGCACTCTTGGATAACAGTGTGGTCACCCCTTCCACCTGCAAGCAGTAGCAAGGAGTTCAAATGCTAGATAAACAAATGATCAATATTTCCCCTACTATGACATCACTTGGTGATTAGAGGCTTGGAGCCTCTTTCTTCTACTTGCTCATAAAATATATAAGGTTATTGTGAACTATATTATCCCCACTATTTTATTAATGCTAGTAATTACTCCTGCCATCTAATTCAATATCCCATTCCTCCTCCCACATTGTAATGATCACCATTGTTTCTCAGATTTCCATTTTCTTAGCTTGCATATACAATGGAAAACGTGATTTTTTTCTTTCTGCATCTATTTTTCTTAAGCAACACTAATGTATAAGGCATCAATTAAAGGACATTTCAGATATCAGTGCCCACAAAATATAAATAAATAAGTAAAACAAGGGAAAGATAAGGAGAGAGGGAGAGAGAGTGAAAGGAAGAAAGAACAAGAGAGAGAGAGAGAGAGACAAAGAGAGATAGAGACAGAGAGAACTTTGTGTTCTATATTAAGAACATTGTACATCACAGGGATTTGTAACAAACATCAGGGTAACATGTTTGGCCAGAAGGCAGTTGTAACCAAGGTACCAATAATATCAAGTCAAATACCTATGTTTTATTTATTACCTTATTTTTTTTAAATCTGACACCATCAATAATTCAGATTTACTAACTTTCTGATTAGAATTTTCTGCAGCTTTGTTTTTTCTATTATGGTTTTATTTCTTGGTTTGCTTTTATATATATCTGTGCAATATCTTGAGTTTTAAAAGCATTGGGTACTTAGTGCACATTAGCTTAGGAGAAGACATCAAATCTACAGTCAATTTCCAACTAAATCATGAGCATGAGGTTAGTATACAGTCATTCTTTGTTACAAATGTGTCTTCATTTTTCTTCCCCAAAGTAGTCTATCATTTGGAAGACACCTTCTGGGCTTCTCAGTAACTCCAAATGAAACAAACGTATGTGTCATTTCTTCTACCTTGGTTGCAGTAAAAAATGTGGCATTACTTTCTTTGATACATCCACAGGTTTCCTTTAACTGACATGCCTTTAATTCTGCAATTTCCTGAGTATGATGGACATAAATACAGTTAGTGACAATAGAAAGAAGTGCAAGTGTCCAATAACCATATTCATTTTGAAGGAAAACTTAATCTCTCCACATTGAAGTTTGAATCTTTAGTATCAAGCATCTGTCACCTCTGAATATTAGAGTTAATTCTCTCATGTATTCCTCAAATTATAGTTTCTCTTCTTATTCTTGTTTTCCTTCCCCTTCTATTTCTCCATCTCCTTCTCCAATAACTCTGATATCCAAATTTTGGAAGAGCAATGACCTGCGTTATTCTCCAAATTTTGTTTTGAAGTAACCACCTCTACATCCTTTCCTACTAAACTGTGAACATGTGATGTGTTTGGAGTCATTTTTTTCACACATGTGATCCATATCTGTCCATTTCCACACTAGTACAAAATCCTGGATAAATCAGTAGGTTCGGTTGCTGCCTGTGGTATATTCACTTGAAAGGCTTAATGTTGATGGGCTCATGGCTATATCCCCAAATAAATCCCCTCTATATGGGTTGTTCAATCATAACAACACCGGGATTCTAATAAACAGAGTTCAAGCTTTCTCTCATGGGCATACCCCAAAGACAAGCAGCTACCAGCTCACGTTAGACCACAGATTTAGCATTCACACAGGAGAATTCCCTGAGGGGCTTCCTAAATCTCTGACCATCCCAGAGATCTCATCCAACTTGTTATCCTCTTAGGCTTCAGTGTATATCTTACTAACTTTTCAATTTTTGCACAAAGTACATGACCCAATGGCAGAATGCAGAGTATGGCAAGAGCTGAACACTTGCTGTCAAATACTCAGCCAGCATAGTGGGGTGTTATTTATTCCTGAGGGTTTTAATTGTATGAAACCCATTTATTTATATTTCAACTATATCTATAGTTGATATTCATAGGAAATATAATTTATTTTATGTTCATATAAAAATAGTGAAAGCAATTGATTTTTAAGTGGTTTAATAATTCTATTATGGAAGGAGAAAGTAACACATCCTGTACATTGAATTTCTATCTACTTAAATCAGAAGAAGCCATAATTGCCCCTCCCTGACAACTAGATCATGTTACTTGAAATTCACTGAACTCTACAGTAGAAATAGTAGCATGTCAGCAATGCTAGACTCCAAATGACAGTATATGCATTTTATATCTATTTATTTCTATGCCTATTCATTTATTTATATTTCTATTTGTTTGAAAATTTGAAGAACACAACCAAGAAAACAGAAGCCTCCCATCCATTGGATCATGCTTACATGCCCACAGCAGTTTGGGTCAAGAAAGGTAAGCTCCATGAGCTAGGAACTCAATCCTGACCTTCCACACAGATGATAAGCACCTAACTATCTAATCATCACTTGTTACCTCCTAGAATGCACAGTATTGGAAGCTAGTATCTGCATTAGAGTTGAGACTCAAACCCAGGCATTGCACTGCATGGTATACGTATCAGAAGCAGCACCTTATTCTTAACCATCTTCAAGAAATACACCACGTTGGATGTGAGGGCTATCTGACTATGACATCTGTCACCCAATTGATAGCCATGGTTGATTCGGCTGATCTGGCAGGCTAGGCGGGTGTCCCTTTCCTCCCTCACCGCTCCATGTGCGTCCCTCCCGAAGCTGCGCTCTGTCAAAGAGGACAACCATACTCCCCCAGAGGAGGACCGGTCTTCGGTCAAGGGTATATGAGTAGCTGCGCTCCCCTGCTAGAACCTCCAAACAAGCTCTCAAGAAATATACCACATTGACTATCGTCAGCAAGTATTTATCACCCAAATGAATCCAGTTTAATGGAGAGAATGTATACACCTGTCTTGCTAGATGCCTAAAATGGACACTAAAGAATGAATTAAGTAAATTAGAGGTATTTTTCCTACTATGCAGTACCATTTTTTTCCAACATAAAATGATATTATGGTAAGAATATGTTTTTGAAACATTTGCTTGTTACAGTATTACTCATTCAATTAAGTTACCAAGTTAATCTGAAATGGCCCAGATTACATACTGTGAATATCTTCACCTTGCCTGCAGTCATGACACCTTATCATTGTACTTCTTTAGTCTCTCTGTCTCTCCTATTGAACTGTCAGCTTCAATTATTAATTGGTTAATATTTGCTTAGTGCCTATATGACTTATACTCATTTAGTAAATGCAAGAAAAGTTGAAATTTGAAACTAGTTATTTATTTATGTCATGGGCTGGGAAGGTAATTTCTTAATTTTCAGGCAAAGAGAACACATAGAAAAATTTCCTCACATTTACATTCAGAAATATCGAATTTGTACTCTGAATCATCCTGTGACATTCTTAAATAAAAACTTAACTTCTGATATCCCAATTCTCTTTCGTTTTGTTGTAATAGCATTTTTGCTTGCCATATATCATGGAAGAGACTAAAGTTGACTTTTGGAACTTTAATAGTTGTGATTATTATGGTTTTCCTCAGGGGTATTGCACAAAAGGTGGTAGAGCAAAGTTTCCTAATGTGAGTAACCTTGAACCAATGTGTCCTCACATTGGCTCCAATTAAAATGATTTGTATTTTAAGACTCAGAGAGGACATAATTTGAGTGGAGTCCTACTGCAAAATAAAGTAAAAAAACATGATTTCTTATTAAAATAAAATGGAGGGTGGAGGTATATCATAAAAAGCTACCAACTATTTTATTTTTAAGACTTACTTGCGAAGGGAAGGGGGAAAGATGGCCGACCGCAGAGAGCTGGTGTAGGGTGCAATAGGGAAAGAGGGGAACCGATCCAGCAGAGAAACAGGCCAGGAAACACAAAATTGTAGGGAGAAGAGCGGGAAGGTCACTGGAGTTCACTAAAGCAAGAAGATCTACACAGCATGAAGGAACAGCCGCAAAAAGTGGGAAAGAAAATACAGCACACTGCGAGAAACTTGGTGAGTCACGATCCCAGGCAGGGGGAAGGCGGCAGTCTCAACCATCCCAGGGAAAACAGAGGCGGCTGGAAGGATAGACGCCCACACCGACAGGGGCACCAGTCCACTGGAGGGCAGGAGCACCGAAAGGCTGCTACTGGACTGATCATAGGGGGCATCATCCCCTGCAGAAGTGGAGGACAAGCAGGGGAGATTTCCCAGAAGCATGCCTCCCAACTGCTCAGCAGCTTTGAGAGAGTGCAGAGGGAACTGGAGCGGTGCTGTGGGACTGGGGCTCAGAAATCCCCATATCAGCTCCGAACAGTGGACTGGCTGCTAGAGAATCCAGTGGATCCTATTGCTGGGCTCAGCCTGAGCTCCAGAGGCTGGGCAACACTCGGCAAAACCTCACGACCTGGGCAGAATAGCAAACTAGTAGGGGCACGTCTGCGTGCCCCTCACAGCTCTGTGCCTCTCAGGGTTGGGGATTTCAAGCTTCGAGCAGCAGAGGCCCTTGCGGTGCTAACCTCAAGCCCTGAAGGAGTGTATCGGCTCGGCACTGAGGCGGAAGTCCTCAGTGGGGCAACGCCTTTGAGAAGGTGCCACAGGGGAAGGGGCCTGGCACTAGGGCTGGCCCACAAAGCCTCCTGACCCAGCTCAGGGCTGTAGATTACAAACTCTGAGCAGCAAGCAGCTGGTGACTCAGGCAGCACCCACTGCTCTACTCAGCTGGAGCCTCAGAGGTGCAACGCCTTTGAGAGGGAGCCGCAGGGGAAGGGGCCTGGCACTAGGGCTGGCCCACAAAGCCTCCTGACCCAGCTCAGGGCTGTAGATTACAAACTCTGAGCAGCAAGCAGCTGGTGACTCAGGCAGCAACCCCTGCTCTACTCAGATGGAGCCTCAGAGGTGGTGGCGCACATAGGACAACTCCTAACCAACTAGCTGCAACGGAGCCAGGTGGCAGAAATATAAACCCAGGCTCAAACGAAGCAACCCAACAACAACCCCACCATCACCTGCTGTCCCCAATAGAGTAAGAAATATAACGCTTATGCCAGCACCCCATACAGCAGCAGCTAGATCACACCTCCTACAGATTACACCCCTAGGGCAACGGCTGTGGACAAACAAGTCAGACGCTAAACTCCCAAAACAACAAGAAGCAAAAACACAATGAGGAGAAGTATCAGAAAAGGCAATGACCCAGAAGAAAGATCAAGCACTCCCTCCCAATACAACCAAAAACTAATCTCAATATCTGAGATGCAAGATGAAGACATAGAGGAAACACCAGATAAGGACTTTAAGAAACTAGTGATGAAATTCATCAGAGACAGTGAGAAGCGCTGGGAAGAGTCCAAGGTATTCGAAAACCATGTCACTGCAGAAATAAATCAAGTCAAAAAGGGAATCCTCGATATAGGGCACAAAATTGAAAGCCTAACCAACAGAAGGAACACAGCAGAGGACAGAATATCAGAATTGGAAGACAATCAGAATGAAAGGCAGCAGCTCATCAAACAGTTGGAGATAAATCTAGAGAAAACCAATAGGTCCATACTGGAAATGAAAGACAACCTCAAAAAATCAAATATTAGAATAATAGGCCTTCCTGAAGGAGTGGAAAAGGAGACAGGCTTGCAATGGGTGCTCAATGAGATAATACAGGAGAACTTCCAGAACGCTGGAAATATAAATCCAGCAAAAATCCAGGAAGGACAAAGAACCCCCAGCAGATTCGATCCAAACAGATCCTCACCCAGACATGTGGTCCTCAAGCTACCTTCAAGTGAATACAAGGAAACTATTCTAAGACAAGTAAGAAAAAAGGATAAGATTACTTTCAGAGGAAGGCAAATCAGAATCACAGCCGACCTATCAGAAGAAACGCTCCAAGCAAGGAGAGAATGGGGTAAAACCTATCAAATCCTGAAACAAAACAACTGCCAACCAAGAATAATGTACCCAGCAAAGCTCTCATTTGTATTTGAGAATGAAATCAAATACTTCAACAGTAAAGAGAAACTCGAAGAATACATCAACACGAAACCAGCTCTGGAAAATCTCCTCAGGAAGGTGCTAAACCCAGAAAGAAAAAATACAAACCAAAATCAAAGATGGCAAATGGGAAGACCTCCCCACAAAAATCCATACAAGGAAAGTCAACCAATCAGAAACTCTAATAGTCACAAATACACACTCGCACACTTACACACCCTCATGGAAGCCCAAAATCACACCTTCTCAATATTGTCTCTAAACACAAATGGACTAAACTCTCCAATCAAAAGGCATAGATTAACGGAATGGATCATCAAACAGCACCCAAGTATATGTTGCCTACAAGAGACACATCTAACCAGAAAAGCCTCTAAGAAATTTAAAGTGAAGGGATGGAAAAAGACATTTCATGCCAATGGACGAGAAAAAAAGGCTGGCGTAGCTGTGTTAATCTCAGATGACCTAGACTTCAAGCTAACAGACATCAAAAAGGACAGAGAAGGACATTATATATTCATGAAGGGATTGATTCACAAGGAAGTAATTACAATCGTGAACATATATGCACCTAATTCCAATGCACCTAGCTACATGAAGCAATTACTTACAGACTTAAGGGGAGACATAGTTATGCACACAATAATAGTGGGTGATCTTAACACTCTGCTAACAACTATATACAGATCAACAAAACAAAAACTCAACAAAGAAACAACAGAGCTAATACAAACATTAGAACAACTAGACTTAGTAGACATTTATAGAACTTTTTATCCTAAGACCACAGATTATACATTTTTTTCAGCAGTACATGGCACCTTCTCTAGGATCGACCACATGATAGGACACAAAGCAAATCTAAATAACTTCAAAAAGATAGGAATCATACCATGTACCCTCTCAGACCACCACGGAATGAAACTGGAAATCAGCAATTCAAAATGCCCAAGGAAATACAGAAACTCTTGGAGGTTGAACAATATGCTATTAAACAAACAATAGGTCAGGGAAGAAATTGAAGATGAGATAAAAAAATTTATGGAAACCAATGAAAACTCTGACACAACAGTCCAAAACTTGTGGGACACGGCCAAAGCAGTGCTTCGGGGTAAATTCATCGCAATTGGAGCTCATGTCAAGGCCCAAGAGAGGCGCCAAATACAGGAACTAACCACACACCTCCAGGAATTGGAAAAGCAGCAGCAAATGAGCCCCACACACAACAGCAAACAAGAAATCATCAAAACAAGGGAGGAAATCAACCAGATAGAAATAAAAAAAAGCATACACAAAATCAATGAATCAAAAAGCTGGTTTTTTGAAAAGATAAACAAAATAGACACCCCACTGGCCCGACTGACAAAGAAAAAGCAAGAGAAAGCAAGAATTAACAGCATCAAAGATGAAAAAGGCAACATAACAACAGACATTACAACCATTAAGAACATAATTACAAATAAGCCACTCAAGAAATGGGCACGGGAAATGGGCAGACACTTCACAAAAGAACAATCCCAAATGGCAAATAAACATATGAAAAAATGCTCAAGCTCCCTAGCAATAAGGGAAATCCAAATTAAAACATCAATGAGGTACCACCTAACGCCAGTAAGACTGGCCCACATGAATAAAAGCACCAACAACACTTGTTGGCGAGGTTGCGGGGAAAAGGGAACCCTACTCCACTGCTGGTGGGGCTGCAGGCTAGTACAGCCTCTATGGAAATCAGTATGGAGAACATTCAAACAACTCAAAATCAACATACCGTATGATCCAGCAATAGCACTCCTAGGAATATATCCAGAACACTTGTTCTATGAGAAACCAACATGCACTCCTATGTTCATAGCAGCACAATCAGTAATTGCAAAAACATGGAAGCAGCCAAAATGCCCATCAGCAGAGGATTGGATAAGAAAGCTATGGTTCATCTACTCCATGGAATACTACTCAGCATTAAAAAAAACAAAATGCAGTTCTTTGTGGCCAAATGGGCCAAACTGGAAACCATAATGCTACGGGAATGAGCCAATCCCAAAAGGTTAAATACCACATGTTTGCCTTAATTTAAGATGACACGATGTTATGTATAACATGTTATGTTAGGTTTGTTATATGTTGTGTATAAACTAAAATTGAAATGTCAATGAGATGGTCACAGAAGGTGGTTAAGAACTCGCATTTACTTTTAACATATTGGTTGCTCATTACTATGTCAATTAATTCCATAATTATGTAAATTTTTGCTGATGGTATGTTGGAGTTTTTGGTTGGTCGTGATGATGCTCTGCTGGCTCTGTCTTCAGACCAGAGAGGGTATACCTAAGAAGCCGTTGAACTTGACTGGACAATGGGATGATGGACTCTATGTTTGGTATATGCTTGCAATGGGGGAATCTCAACTGAACTTGAACTGTGGTGATGCAGCAGGGTGGAGGAATCCACCATGGTGGGAGGGTTTGGGGAGGGGTGGGGAGAATCCAAGTACCTATGAAACTGTGTCACATAATACAATGTAATTAATGAATTAAAAATAATAAAGAAAGAAAAGAAAAAAAATAAAAAAATAAAAAAAAAATAGTAGGGAAATAATAGGGAAATATTAATTGTTAGGGAAAACAACAGCCACACAATCTAAATATAGTTACCCTCACCAAGATGATGCTTCAAATGTCATGGAAAATTGAATTAAAAATCCATTATTTCTTCATTAAAAAAAAAAAAAAGACTTCTTGCAGTCTTAGTGCCTCATGAGTTCTAAACAGGCTGTATCTCAAAGCATTCCATAGTGGTCAGCCAGGAGTGGCAGACCAAATGCCTAATGCTGGAGTCCTAAGCATGCAACATCAAGCTGGTCTAGGAGCAACCATGCAAGGACCTCAGTGGTCCCAGGCAGGTCACACCTGTGATGCAGCAAAGTACCCAGCTGGGAGTGATATCCTAGTGGCTGATGCTGGGACCTTAGACAGACTATAGCAACATGCTGGCCTGGCAGTGGACTTGTCAGAGACCTAGTGTTGGCATGCTGGACAGGCTGTACCTATGCTGCACCATGGAGCTTGGCTAGGGCCTTGAAGCTGGGGTCCTGCTGGTGGTGGGAGTGGAGGCTGCTGATGGCCTTCAGCAGGCCAGATGCCTGAGGGGTCCTGGGCAGACCAGGTCCACTAAACAATAAAACACTACTCTGCAAAAAAAACAGGTACATCACAGATTCCAGGTGACCACCAGCAAAGAACTGAGGCCAGGGTCTTAGAATTTGGGTCGGGGAGTAGTTTTGGCCTTCAGCATTGCCAAGAAAAACCCGGGCTTTCATGGGTCTCTTTAGTCCTAGAAAACAACAGAAACCTCAGACGCCACAGATCTGAGACTTCAATATTTCTATGTCCCGTAAATTATTTCATCTGATATATTTGAAAGCACAGTTATTCCTTGTAATTATATGACCACAGGTTTCATACAATCTTTAATTTAAAGGACAGTTTTTCTGGTAACTCTTAGTCGATCCAATTAGAATTTTTATAGGTTGCAATAGTATCAGGCTATGTGTGTGACACAAAATTCCCAGATGTAAACTTCATGCACCAACACATTACAGTTATTATGAATCAAATTTTCTGAAAAGTGTTTAACACTCCATACAAACCAGTTTTTGTTAATTAAATTTAAAATGCAAATTTCATTATATTTAATATGACATCAAACAGTGAAAATTGTGAAAATTCTACAAGAAATGAAAATATATTCATAATTTATGTGTGATTAGAAATGTGATTATGCATTCTACGATTGCATTGTCAATGACAGGCATCTGAGGACCTGAACATAACAGTGTAGGTATTGTTGTCCAATAATCTGTGTATGTATTCCTAAAGCTCATGCTTATTTTCCAGCAGACTTTATGTACACAGCACAGATTCAGACATGGAATTGCTAAAAATGCCAAGACAGTAGCAGGTCATCTAGTCATTGCTGGGTTCCTTGTAAGAAGGATTCCTTTAAATTTGAATAGCACCTAAAATTGTAAAGCCAATCATGAACTTAACTGCAGGATTCAGAAGATTAAAATGATAGCAGATTATTAGAACTCATCAGAAAGTTTAGCAGAGTTGAAAGATGTAAATACATAAAGGTAAATAGTAGCTGAATACAGACAATAATGGCTGAGAAACAGCTTGTAAGCTCAGTACCATTCACACTACTCACAAAAATTTAAATATCTTCGAAGGGATTTAACCAAACATGTGAAGATTTCTACAATAAACATTTTAAGTGCTATGGAAAGAAACAGAAGACATATAAAATGGAAAAATATGTTCATGGATCAAAAATACATATATTATTCAAATGTTCATGACATTTACCAAAATGTGTTTTATGACATGATCTCAATAAAAATTTGAAAGGCATTTTCCTTAAATCTATTTTAAAAATGACATTAACATTGACACTGAAATACAATATTGTCCAAATAAATGAAACGATCATAAATAGTAAAAATAAAAAGTTGAAGACATCACAGTATTATAATTTTTAAGATATATTTCAAGGAAGCTGTAGTCAAAGCAACCTGGCACTGGCACAAAAACAGACAAGTAGAAAAATGGAACAGATTAGAAACATATAAGATTTATTCATATGTCTACAATGCTCTAATTGAAAAAAAGGGGCCAAAAAATCACTCTTTCTAGAAAGGATAGTGTCTTCAAAAAGCTGTGTTAAGAAAATTGTATCTCCATAAATAACAGTATGGAACAAGATCCTTAGTTTACAGTCTAGAAAAAAAATCAATTCAGGATTGGCCAAGAAGTATTTATTGAAAAACCGGAAGAGGTACATGATTTTCAGGAAAAGCTGATTATGCACAGAACAAAACAAGAAAGAAAAGAATGAAAATTAGCAGTTACAATATAACAATGTGCCAATTTGATTGATACAAGTTATTTATACTAGTGTACCCCATAAATATGTAGATGTTTCAAGTTAATAGAAAATTTAAATATATATAATAATAATGAAAATATAATATGCCCCAAGCTATAGACAACTTCCTAATTTATCTTGTTCGTAGGCAAGTATTACACTACTGGGAGTAAAGCAGTCATTCTGAATCTGATTAATGCCAAATTTGTGTCAACTATACCAGTATGCCAGCACAGATGTACGTTCCATGCTTTTTGTTTGTTGGTTTGTTTTTAAGCTATGTGGAGAAGATGAAGAGTGCTGAGCTGAGACATACACCCTGATCCCCAGGCAGGGGAGTTTGAAAGTTTCACAGATAAGAAGATCCTGGAACATGTTTTAACAAGGAGCAGCTGAGGTCATGTTTGACAGAGGAGGAATGACTTTTGGGAACTTCCAAGGACCAGGCCACTGCACTTGTAGGCAGGTGAGGGAACTGAAGTGGAGTCATTTTAGAGGAGAAACTGGATGGCATGTTTGGATCAGGCCAAACATCTGCTAACATGAGAGACCTGGGTTGGTCTAAGTAATACCATCCACTACCCACTGGTGCATGTGAAAGCTGGGCAGGAAAGCCTGCATGGTAGGTGCTAGCCTACACTCCCTGCCAGGAGTATAGGAGCAGGAGTGGGCCACATCAGGCAGGACTGCTATACCCACCAGAATGTAAAGAATTGGAACTAGCAAAAGGTTCTGTAGGGGACTTATGGGATCACTTCTGTGGGATTGTAGCATCTGTTGGTTTGCCCAAGAGCTGAAGGTAATGATGGGCCAAGCCAGACTGGATTGCAAATCAACATGTCATGCTAAACCTCAGTATTTTCTGGTAGTGCAAGATCCAGGACTGGGAGTGGATATGATAGAGAAACTGTAAGTGCTTTCTTGCTGATCTGCAGTTTCTACTAGTGAGCCTGAGAGCTAGTGCTGGGGTGGATCATTGGATGGAAGATATTCCTCTCTGTCTCTCCTCCTCTCTGTATATCTGACCTTCCAATAAAAATAAATAAAACATGTTTTTTTTTAAAAAAGTAAAAATAGAACCTACAAGATGGAGGAAAATATTTTCATTTTTATGTATCTGTTAAGGGACTTGTTTATAGAATATAGAGTTGCTAAAATTCCTTCAAAATAAATGCACACACAAACACAAACAACCCAATACAAAACTGGATGAAGGATCTTGATAAAAATTTCTTTCTCAAATGATATGAAAAGGACAATAAGATGCTGAGAAGGAGGTAGCATAAGAGAGAGAATTTGGCTTTGCCAGCACTGCCTGGAATCCTACAGGCCCTGTAATCTTGCCCATACAACAACTCTGCTTACACTGTCCAAACCAACCCCTTTCCCTGGACCCCATTTCCATCCATGCACTGCCCCAACCACCTTCCATACTCTGTCCAAGCTCCATTACTTGACACCTCTGCGTAGCAGAAAATGGCTACTTTCATGTTTTCACTGCTTAGAATCCATACCAGCCCAAGATATCCAATATTGCTGCAAACTGATGCAGGCAATGACCTCTACATCATTACAATGTCAGTGCAATAAAATGAACAGGCCCACTCTGCCTGTCTCTCTATGCTCCTGCAGCATGACACTTCCAAGATTTCCAAAAAAACGGCAACAAGATTACAGTATTCCAGCTGGATCCCAAACTTCACTCATTTTTGGTATTTTATTAAGCACTGTTCTACACAACAGCCCATGTGCTTGCAAAGAAAATGAAGGGCTATTCAGGAACTTGGGAAAGTGCAGCTTTCTGAGGCGCCTACAAGCATTGATTACTGAGTATATGGTTTTGTTCTGCATGGAAATAAGCCTTGTTTCTGTGCTTTGCCTATGTTTTTTTTTTTTTTTCCCTGAATTACTTTTTGTAAGGGAGGAAAGAACTTGGATCCGGCCAGCCCATAACCTAAAAGTGTATGAAAAAAAAAAGCTTAACTATGTTAGTTATCATAAAAGGGAAGATCAAAGCTGTGTTGCTATGCCATTTCATACCCACTATTGTAACTAAAGTAAAAAGAGAACAGACATTAGCAAGTGTTGGTAAGGATGTGAACGAACAAATTAAACCCTGCTTACATTGCTGATCAGAATATAAACTGCTGCAGCCAGTTAGGACAACATCGTGACAGGTTACGTAAGATTATACATAGTTAGCGTACAGATCTGTATTTGCAACGCCAAGTATATGCATAAGATAAATGAAACCCACATCCATGTAAAAGTTTATGCATGAAGGGAGAACAATAGCATGATTTAAAATAATCAAACAAACGTTGAGCAACTGAGAAATGGATGAAGAAATGTAATTGGTACAATGTAGTATTATTCCTTTTGAAACATGAAACACTGCTAGATGCTGCAACATTGCTAATCCTTGAAAATTCGGTAAATGAAAGAAGCTCTCACCAAAGACTGTGCATTTTGTGATTTTTTATCAGAAATATTCAGTATACATAATAATTCTGTGGAAACAGAAAATAGACTACAGATTGCTAGCAACTAGAAGGATGAAGGAAGGGCCAAGGATGAAAAAGTTTCTTTGTGAAACAAACAAAATATTTTATAATAAGATAGTGATATTGAGTGTAAAATCTTTGAATACATAAACATGCCACTTTTAACCATTATAAAATACAAACAAATAAAAAATAAGTCATGTTTCAGTAAATATGTGTATACATTGTGTGTGTTTAATTGGTTGATTTTCGATGTATGGTGTTAAATTATTGAAGGACCTTGTAAAATCTTGCGGCACACTCAATGCAGCAGAGTCACTATAACTTAGAAAATATAACACATTTGCTGGTTATATAGTAAAGTGAGCAGAATAAAGCAAATATGGTGAATTTTGAGTGAATTTATATTTGTTACTCCAGTCTTATTTTCTGAATGTTTTAATGACTAAAATTAATCAAGTAGAATCTCACAACAATTTTCCTCCTAATCTTTCTGATTTATGTTCTTTTGCATAAAGTTATTAAATAAAACAGTAAAACAAATTGTTGAATAATCTTCGGCTCACATTAAAAGAAATGAAGAATTTTTTTATAATGAAGAAAGATTTGTAAAAAGATTGTATCTTACTAGTGATTCACTAGTTATTACATGTGTTCACAAAACCTGAAAAAAATTGAAAAACTAAAATATTGTTCCACACTTAATATGAATAGGAATCACAAGACTTGACCCTAAGAAAAATACTTTCTTTCCAAATGTGAAGTTTCAGAATGTTGCTTCCCAGATCTACCTACTCTGATAACATCTGCTTGTGAAAACATAATTAACAGTAATCTTGGAATACCCTATGCACTGACCACATCACATTCCTGCTTCCTAATATTCATTTCTCATTATGACTCTGTTTCTTATAGCCCATGTCTGCTTACTCTTCAAACTCAGAAAGGTCTAACCTATAACCTGATTTACACTGAAATTTTCTATGGTCTTATTTCAGTACTTCGATGGAAATCATGAAGTACCATTTCATTCTGGTGATCACAGAAGTGAGAAAGTGCAGTTGCAGTTCAGCCTGGAGGGTGAATATCTTCTTAAATTTAAATGCATAATTGCTTGCTATTTTCTGATTGCTATTGTAAGCAAATCTTAAACGAAAAAAAAAATATGTATTTCCAGAGAGGTTTCTGCCAGCCCAACAATAGCAAACATCTTTAAAGTAGGAGAATTCACTTTTGACCTAGTCTTGTAATGTTTATTTAAGGGTGTATTTGTACCCTTAAGTGTGAACATACAATGTTTGTTATAATCAACCCAGCAGTGTAAGTAATGTAATTGTCTTCCAATAGTAGATCCAGTAATGCACCTGAATTCTCCCATTAGTCAGAAAGAATTTGGTTTTCTTGACTTCTTAGAGAATGCTAGCATTTAAGTTATTTCAGTGTATTCCAATTAAAATATAAAGTGGAACTCTATCTTCAATAAGAGTAAAAAGCTCTGCACTTACATTGTTAAAAATGTGTAACGGTTCAACAAATAGGGTCTTAATGGATTACGCAACCTCTGAGAGCACTGGAATGTTTATCTATATTTTCCAAGAAAATATTTGCTGCACATAGTATACAGATTCTGAAAATAATCCATGTGTTTCACTATTCTCAACTAGGAATCACTATTAGAGAGCATTCCAACACATTACACTTGTGGATAAGTTGGTGGTGGTGATTTTCCTGAGAAGTATTTCTAAACATGGTTTATTCTGTTGAAAGTCTATTGATTATGACTTTTACACATCAAAAAAAAACCCTAAAATACTGGATAGTAGCAACCAGAATAACTTACACCAATTATATACTGTAGTTTCAAGCAAAGGCAAATCACTTTAGTGATCCATAAACTTCATGTTCATGAGGAGTTTGTAATGTTTGTTCCCAGAGTCATTTTGTGAAGTTATATTTTCATAGCAAATGCTCAAGAGACCATGAGTTCTGAGAAACAATTGCTTTTGCACATAATATCATGAGTTAGAAGAGTGCTTACGGTACTGAGCAGCCGACAGTATTTGGAAACAATTTTAGCACACTTGGCACTTGCAGTGGGCAAGCTACGCTACTTGTGTTTTATCTAGGAGTGTCCCAAAAGAGAGAATTTTATTTAAAAAATGTTGTTGATAGTTTTATTTTAATATTTATTGGAAACTAAAAGCATGTCAATAATAATTACTATTTCCTTAGGTCACAGTAAATGGAGCATTCACACAAAATTGGGTACCTTGCATATTGGACTAGACAAACACAGAATGGTTTTCACAGGCAGATAATGAGATAACACTAAAATGAGCCCCTGAGACATAGGAATTTCAAAACATTGGTTTGATTTACGTAAATAAATAGTATTTATGAATATGAGGACATATGTAACTAAAAATTGTATAGTAATGTCTATGGCTATTATCATTAAAAAGCATTATAAATATATTGGATGAGAAAATCAATTACTTAGAAATTGTCTATTTTGTCTAGCAATTTGCATCAGTAGATATTGAAAGTGAAAATTTGAATATTGAATGTGGAAATATTCTGGTAACCACTCCCATTAAACACCACACTGGTTCTATTCCATGTCTGAGGTAGTTTCCATATAAACATTTATATGGCTCCTTGGTTTTTACCTTATTTGATTTTCACTAATAGAGGGCATCAACAATTACTAGAAAAAGCATGAAGCATGCAGTGTTTCTACAACTTTCTGCCTGTGAATCCATCTGGAAAACTGAACCAAAACCTGATAACCCTTTAATGAATGACCACAGCATCTTTCATAGGCCCTTCCACAAGTATCAGTCTTTCTGTTCACTTAGTGCCTGTCTTTCTTTAACCATATATATATGGTTGTAATGTTTGTTATTAAGTTATAATATAACCATAATAATACAGTTATACACCATATTATCATATTAACCATATATATTAACAATATTATATTAACCAAATATATATATACACACACATATATATACACACACACATATATATACACATACACAATTTCCTCATATTAAGGCCCCCTTAGTGTTGCACTGTTACCAGGGTATATTGCCTACCTTGTTGCTAACTGTTCATTTGTCATAAATCCTGACTATCGCACAATTATGCTATTATAACAGTGATAGGCTTCGACCTTTACCTTATGCTTTATTTAATTCTGAAATAGAGTTCATTGAGTTAACCGTACTCCTCTTTCCCTTTTACGTGTCCTGAGTATTGCCACTCCTATATTTTGTCTTAATGCACTAGTAGTCACATGTAATCAAAATCTGTTACTGGAAGTCAATAAAAGTTTTAACTGTGTCTTATATCTAATGCTTAAAATCTCGTGAATTGTAGAAAATGCTGTGTCCTAAGGGAGATTTCTATTTTGCAATATGTTTTCTCATTGCTTTCTGGAAAAATGCTATGTGTATTTTACATATCAAATTAGATAACATATGTTCCAGCAAGTTGATACTGAACTACTCATTCTTGCCACCATGCTTGAAGATACCACTCCTGCTACTATTTTAGTTGGTAAAAATGTATATGATGGCATACCACACTTCCTAAAACAGAAAGATCTTTGGAGAACAAAAATACATTTTTCATGATCCATTCTAGAATTTTAATTGCCTGAAAAAATTTAAGTAATCAATGAATATTTATTAATTAAATCAGAATCATATAAATATCTATTTGTAGTTCTATGCAATGTTCTCCAGACATAAGACAGAAACTCATAGGTTTGTATTTCCACAGATAAGTCATCAGCATTTGCATGGCAGATAGTAGACAGGAGAGGGTGTTTGCTATGGTGACAAAGGACTAAAACACAGATACAGGTGATTCCACCAAATTCCAACTGTGAAAGTACTGAGTGTTACAAGCTCCAATAAGAATAACTTACATGCAGTATTGAAACCTATTTCTTTTCATGCCACTAAAGTCAGTTTTGTCTGAAGGTTAAATGATTAGTCATTTTTATAAATAAGGAATATCCAACTATATAGAAAATAACTTCTTATAGCTTTCTATTGAGTGCACTCTGTGCCAAAATGCATGTTTTCTTTTGCATGTTGCAGATTCGGATATTAAAATAATTTTTTTAACAAGAACTGTCCTTTAATGTATCTTTTGAAAGGCTGACTTGACTTGGTAGCATAACAGATAACAACATTTTAGAGAATTACCAATATATTTTTTTATTTTCTGTTTTATGTTGTTTACATAGTTGACAACAATGCAGGTCCAAGAGGACCTCTGATTAGGGCAGGGAGGTCAAGGTTTAGGGGAGGCTGGATGGAACAAATGCTTTCAATTTTCCTTTTCTTCCCTTTTCTCCTGCATCTAGGTGGGGAATAGGAAGTGTAGAGAGGAGGAAGGAGCTGCTTCCAGCTTTCAAAGCATATCAGTTCCCAGGGATGGAGGATTTCTACTTGATGTCATCTTAGAAACCCCAATGTGGAGAAGGATATTGCTTGAATGATTTTAATGGTTCCAATCGCCCAGACACTTGCTTCCAAAATTAGGCAAGAAAGTTGTCCAACCTTTTCTGTTCTCAATCTCTTTACATGGCACTTGGTATCCTCTGCAGAAGCAAATGAGCTGGCCATCATGTCCTCATATGCACCTGTACAGGCATCAGCAATCAAGAAGCCCCAGTAGTGATACATGCATTCCACAAATACTGTAATTCTTCCTGTGACTATAGTTTTGAATTGAGTGGTCCAGTTGTGGAATTCCCCAAGAAACCTCACTTGAAATAACCCCAGATCTGATGTGCATGTACTAGCCAGTACAAGATCTGGTTCAGTCCATCACCCATATCAGTCTAAGTTCAACCTGGTGGTTGTTGCTGCCTGGTCAGTTCTAGCCCAAGCAAACCAATAGGTGCCATGGCCCAGCCCAGTTAATGAACCTTAATGTATCTGGCCCTTGTTCACAACAGCGGGAACTGCAGCCTAGTTGGGCTGTCCTCAACTGCTTTCCCAGTCCACAAGCAGGGAGCTGGATGGGAAGCAGGGCTGCTAGGATTAGAACCGGTGCCCATATGGGATCCTGGCGCATTCAAGACAAGGACTTTAGCTGCTAGGCTATTGCGCTGGGTCCTAGCTCTGTCTTTAAATGACATCTTCGAACAAACATTTTTGCCATGACCCTATGGTGTTACAGAGCCATGATCAGTGTAAAATGTTGAAAAATCTTTTTTCTAAAAAGAAATAATATTCACCCATGAGCATTAGAGCTTATCCCATATTAATTGCCAAACTATACAGTTTACTGAGTTGTAAAAAATAGACCTATCTCTTGCACATCAGTCTGCAGAATATTTACTTCTATTCTACTTGAGTATATTAAAACTGAGAAATAGATCTTTTTGTAAGCTATCTGCTTCAAGATCCTGACCAAGGCTGAATGCTGTGAGATCAGTAGTAATCACTTCCCATGCATAAACAATTCACTGTCAATTCCAGAATGTACTTTTCTTTATTACATGATTTCAAAGAAAATATTACTAGCATCAACAAAACAGCCCCAATCACAGCCTGAATTAAAATTAGACTTTATAATTTGTTTCATGTTAAAAGTTAACCAAATTTGTAACAGCATTTCTCACTTCCTTCTGCTCTTAATAAAAAAAAGAGGCTGGCTGACAAATTCATTGCTCATTAGAACAGAGAGGGAGTGACTTTTAATTAAACCCTACAATCTATCTTTCCAAACACATATTGAGCATGCATTTCAAGTTGAAATAAATTTTAGTAGAGCGTTTATCTGATTATTCTGCATGTACCCAACAGGAAAACTTAATGAATTTAAGCTTCTATTCCTTCACTGTCCTATCCTTAGTCCTCCTTCTGCAAGGCTACCTTGAACATTGTTCTTTGTAAAATTGGGATTTGGAAAACAAACTGCTTCATGCTCTGAAACTTTCACTAGGAATGATTTTAATGTTTTTTGTTGTTGTTGTTGTTCCCTTGAAAGCAAGTGAAGTCTTCTGGAGGCAAGTGAAGGGATATAGCAAGCTGATCCCCAGCCTTTAGCATTCACCACCCACATGGGTGACAGTTTGTGTCCCATTGTGTCACCTTTGATCCAGCTCCCTGCTAAGGGACTTAGAAAGCAGTTAAAACTGCCCAAGTCTTTGGACTCCCATATCCATGTGGGAGACCTGGAAGTAGCTCCAGGCTTCTGGCCATTACGGCAATTTTGGGAATATCAAGAAGATGGAAGATTCTCTCTCTCTCTTTCTGTAAAATCTACCTTTCAAATAAAAATAACTGCATCTTTTTTAAAAAAGATTTATTTATTTTTATTACAAAGTCAGATATACAGAAAGGAGGAGAGACATATACAGAGAGGAGGAGAGACAGAGAGGAAGATCTTCCATCTGATGATTCACTCCCCAAGTGATCCCAACGGCCGGTGCTGTGCTGATCCGATGCCGGGAACCTGGAACCTCTTCTGGGTCTCCCACGTGGCAGGGTCCCAAGGCTTTGGGCCGTCCTCGACTGCTCTCCCAGGCCACAAGCAGAGAGCTGGATGGGAAGTGAAGCTGCCGGGATTAGAACCGGCACCCATATGGGATCCCAGAACATTCAAGGCAAGGACTTTAGCCGCTAGGCTGTGCTGCCGGGCCCATCTGCATCTTTAAAAATGAAAAAACAATTGAAGTGTCTTCATGAATAAGATTTACTAACATAAAACTTACAGGTAATATTTTCAATAAAATTTTATTTTTAATGTTATTTACATAGTTAAGAAGAATACATGCATATGTGGGCCACTGATTAGTTTGGGGAGGGTAGAAGTACAGAGTAGGTTGGTGAGAGAAATGCTTCCTTTTATTTATTTTTCCCTTTTTCACCTGTATCTACACAGGGATTGTGGGGAGGAGCTTCTCCTTGCTGCCAAATAACATCAACAATGAAGAATGGGGAACAACAAACTGATGACGTCTTAGAGACTCTGATGCGGGTGAAATTTTTTCTAGGGTGTTATTTGAATGATTTTGATAATTCTGAGACTTTGTTGATTTCACTGCCATAGGGTGGAAAAGTTTTTCCAAGATCTATTGGTTGGTTAAGTCCATCTTACTGCAATCACACAATCTGGCAACTCTGGCAAATGGTAGGCCAGGTTAGTTGTCCAACCTGTTCTGCTTTCCATCCTCTAACAAGGCATTTGACATCCTCTGCTTGCTTAGATGAGCTGCGTGCAATGTCATCCATGTGCCTCTGTACATGTTGTCCACTGTACAGGCATCAGCAACTGAGAAAGCCCAGTCCCTACACATGCATTTCAAGTTCGGACCACATATTTTATTATTTTCCCTATGGCCAAAATTTGAGTTCAGTGATCTAATTGGTGAGTCCCTCAAGAATTCACACATGGGGTAAAATCTCAGATCTAATGCTTGTGTGTCACATCGTGTGGTCCATTTCAGTATGACACTGACATCAGTCAATTCACACATACTGTAGAATGCAGTCTCCTGTTCAGTTCCACCCTGGTCCCCATCCCTCCTGAGAACTGATGGGTAATGTGGTTAGTCCAATCTGGCCCACCACAAGCCAGAGACAACTACGGCTTTAGTTGGAGTAGTCCCCAACAACCCTAACAGGTCAATGCCTAATCCACATTTCTGTGCATGCCAGCACATGCAGGATGCACCAATGGGTAGTATGGCCTAGTTGGGGTGATCCCCAACAGCCCCCCCAAAAGACTGTACCCAGCCACCATTTTTGCGCATGCCAGCATATGCAGGATACTAGTCCAGCCCTTCCTGCATTCCACCTCAATGTTGTGCATACCCATGGGTACTATGGCTTGGCTCAGCCCTACCCACTCACTGAGTTGGCCCACCCATATTCTGACAGGTGCTACTACCTTGTCTACTTGGCCTTCCCCTAGGCTTTTATGTGACTTTTATGCTCACCAGTCAGTGGGAGCAAAAAAGCCCAAGTGTCTTTTATGCTTATGTTCATCAGTGGCAACTACAGCTTAGCAAGAGTGTAATGTATCCCTACTGGATCTGCTCTCAGTCCTGGATCTTGCAGTTATCATGGGATACTGCAGTCTAGCCCGTCATGACTTGGACCCAGTCCTTTCACTTGTCAATTGATGCTGTAGCAAAGCCCAATCAACTTGCACTTACTTTGGTACTTACATTTGCCAGTGGGTATGGTGTGTATGTACACATATATGTATATGATGTATATGTAAATGTGAATGTATATATGTAATGTTTATATATTGTTTAAAACAACAGAAAACAAGAAAGTAAAAAAAAATGGGCTCGGGGCCCGGCGGCGTGGCCTGGCGGCTAAAGTCCTCGCCTTCAATGCCCCGGGATCCCATATGGGCGCCGGTTCTAATCCTGGCAGCTCCACTTCCCCTCCAGCTCCCTGTTTGTGGCCTGGGAGAGCAGTCGAGGATGGCCCAAAGCCTTGGGACCCTGCGCCCGCATGGGAGACCAGGAAGAGGTTCCTGGTTCCTGGCTTCGAATTGGCACACCACCAGCCGTTGCGGCTCACTTGGGGAGTGAATCATCGGACGAAAGATCTTCCTCTCTGTCTCTCCTCCTCTCTGTATATATGACTTTGTAAAAAAAAAAAAACATGGGCTCAATTTTTATAGGGACATTGTGAAACACATCATCTAGTTGGTAACAAACAGAATTTTTGAATCCCAAATTGGAATGCATGGGGTGATGAAACAATCTTTAACATTAAGGCTGCAGATTTATATTGATCCTCCCAAGTAAGTCCACGTCATAGAGCTTTAGTACACAATGTAGGTATTGATTAAGGAAAGGTTGCAGCTGAAATGATGCTGAAGTATTTATAAGTGCTTCCTTAAAAAAAAAAGCCTGAGATCAATATTTATATTGAGAATAAAGGCACAAAAAGAGTCTCTCCAGAAGTAGAAAGATGAATCAGTCTTTAAGGTATTTCTGCCATCACCTTGAAAAATATACCCTTTATAGAAGAACAATTCAAGAAGACATACAGTTCTTCCAGCAAGGTGCTATTTGTTAGAGATTCTGAACTCATTTTTCTTGTTGTTGTTTGTTTGTTTTCTGTAGAACTTGTGTTTCTCTCTCTCTCTCTTTAAACATTTTATTATTCTCCATGTGAAAATTTTATATATAAAAGAATTTTCCTCCTTCCTCCTTCATTTGGCTTCCTCATTTCCAATATGAATGCCTTTATTTGTTTTCCTTGCCTAACATATCTAGTGAGAACTTCTTACACTATATTAATAGCAGTGGTTAAAGTGGATATATTTGTCTAAGCTCCATATCTTACTGTGAAACGTTCCATTCTTTCCCCATTCTGTATGATGATGCCACTCAGTTGTCCATATAGTGCACTGGTTGTGTGGTAGAATATTCCTTCTACGCCTGTGCTTTTTAGGGTTTTTAGCACGAAATGCTATTGGACTTTTTTAATTGTATAGATTTTATTTTTGATAATTTTTACGAATTTGATTAAGGTGCAAAGGGTCACGGGCTAGAGGAATGTGAGCCAAACCATTATTTTGACATTTTCTTTTTTTTCCTTCCTGTATCTGGGCTAGAGGAGAGATAACGGAGAAGCCACACCCAGCCTCCCAACCATTTCAGGGTCCCCAGTGTGGAACATGCTCTGAGGGTCCTGCTCAAGTGGTTTTGATAGTTAAACAATTCTGTATTGCTGTCAATCTTGACACTTCAATCATAGTGAAATCCATCCAAACTCCATTGGCTCACATAGGCCAACTTAGAGTCTCTGTTTGCCCAGATATTCACTGCCAACTCAGCTGGGGTAGTTGATCTATTTGTTCTGTCCTCTGTTCTCTGTTGGTGTCTTCTGCAGGGTCTAGTGTACTGTCATATAATCCATGTGCATCTGGATATGCTGTCCATTGCTCCATCTAAGCCTTTAAGGAGGTACAGCTCTGACAGTTGCATTCCATCCTTGGCTATAAATTCTGAAATCTGTTTTTATGGTAGCTTGCTGACCTCTCGTGGTCTTCTTTCAAGCAGCAAATCACTTTCTGGCTGCTCCTCAGTGTACCATTTCTTTTTTTTAATATTTTTATTTTGAATTTTGAATTATGTGGTACATTTTTGTATAGGCTTGGATTCCCCCCCAAACTCCTTTTAAGCAGCAAGTCACTGCTGCTGTTTCTCAGTGTACCACTCATGCTGTTCTCTAAGATTTTTTCAATTGCTTATTTTTGGAGTGCTCTCCTCTCATACACCCCCTCCTTTACTCTACATTTGTCCTTTGGAATTCTACTAAAATGTGGCTTTGCCACTGAAAATTTACCTTACTTTGTTATTTAAAATTGGAACTCTGCTCCAAAATTACATACTTATTCTCTCTCATTGTCTATAAAGATGCAACTATTATGTTTGAAATTCAGTTACAGAGAGCACGCACACACATACACAAACACACAAAAAAATAATAACAGAGTAAGAGAGATTAATGACTTCCCAGATGGCTGAAACAGAGACAGACTAGGCTAGGCTAAAGCACTGAGCCTCAAGCTTCATTGGGATCTCCCCCCTCAATAGCAAGGTCACAGACAATGAGGCCATTTTCTGTTGGTTTTCCCAGGCCATTAACCGGAACTTACATCAGAAATGGAGAAACCAGGACACAAACACTTCCCCTTATGTTATGTTTGTATCACAAGTGGTGGCCTAGAAGGTTGGACTTTCAATTATCATTCTTTGAGTTGCTTCTTTTTCAATAGCATATGTAACAATCTAAAAATATTTTGTGTGTTTATTCAACATTATTTTTTGCTTATATTTTCCTAGAATCTTAGTACAAACTATGTTTTCTGGTTTGTAATTTGGAATAGCCTCATTATTCCTAACACAGAATATCAGATCTCTACTTCAACCTGGTTGAAGGAGATTTTCAGGTGAGTAATGCCTGGAATTCTCACAAAGGTTAATGTGTTTGCTTATTTCTTTTATCAGTGCAACACACATTAACATTATATTTAATCATTAGCCTTAATAACTTATAAATATTACTAAGCTTCACATTGTACCAAAATGAAAATAGACCTTGAGGACCAAAAATGGGTGATATAGGGCTGCAATTACTGACATGGAGCTTTGTCCAAGTTTGATGTGGCTTTACCTTTTATACTTTAATGGCTGAATCAAAAGTACATTTTGAACATTCGCATAAACATTGCTTCTTTTTTACTGTTAGAGTGTTGGTATAATGTTAGTATGTTAGAATGTTAAGAATATTAGCGTTAGGCGATATTAGGCACATTAGGGTGAGAAGCCACTACTTCGCTAGGTCAGGAGGCGCCTGAACTGTGGGAAAGCCCCACGTTAGTGATAAATCTGTCTCCCTTGTTTCTTTGTAACCTTCAATTTATCCCGGTGCAGGAATTCAGGGGCACAATTCCCTAGTCCCGGTCCCAGGGACTGAAGGAGCCATAAAGATAAGGGTGCCAGGATAGGATGAGCCATAAATAATGAATGTGAGAACGGAATAGACTGCTTACACCTGGGAGCCACATAAGTCTAAATTTGTTACTTTTGAGTTGACTTTGATATATGTTACAGCCAAAATGGGGTATATAATCTCCAGCCTTATGCTAGGTCGGGGTCCGATCCTCTTGGCTGGCCTGTGTGCCCCAAGTACAATCTGACCCCAGCATGCTGGCACAATAAACTCTGTTTGCTTTTTGCATCACCAGCGAGGCTCTTTGTCGTTTTCTTGGGGTTGACTAGCTCGCACCCTAACATCTGGGGGAAGTTCTGGCCTGGACTCTAACATTACCAACTGCATATCATCCCTCCATGAAACATTCAAGGTCATGGAAGTTTGAAGTACCTCAACAAAAGTGATCATAAGAAGAGAGAACAAGTTAAATATAGGAAAAAAATCCCATACAAATAGAAATGTCTGGAAGGTCAAAGACAATTAACATGACAAAACAAACAAAATTAAGAAAAAATAAAAAAGTAAAGAAATATGATATTGTTAGCTTTGGGGGGCCATTAATTGTTTATATATTAAAAAATGAACCTAACTATTACTTAATAATATTCAAACTTTTCAATACTAGCAGTAATTGTACTAAGCTAGTAATGAAGTCATTTAAACAGATCTCATTAAAATTGTTAAATATACCTATGGAGTTAATTTCCAAAGTACAAAATTTAAACTTGCACAGTTTAGATAGCGAAATGTTCATGCTCTACTGAAGTTAATTTACATATCTCAATCAAATTTGCTAATTTTAATCTGCTTATAATATGGGAAGGATTTTGCTGACAACTTTGAAATTGTTTTTGCACTTGATATTAAGAAGTATCTGCTTACTAGTTTAACACTGATTTTTGGTTGGTTAAATTGTCATCTCTTATAAGGTGAGTGAACAATGGTCTTAAAGCGAATTGATCTAAAATTGTTAAGAATAAATAAAATGAGTTTTGCCAACTTTTTATAGCATTCAAAATTATAAGCTTTTTTAAACCACAAGAGAAATAAACTGTGGAAAAAAATTTTGTTTTAAGCTAGAAATTTTGTTGATTATGGCTATTCACTGTAGCAGAGGCAAACAGAAAACCGATGTCATTGATGCCAAATCTTTCAAATGTGCTGCCATTTGAAATGTGCATAATAGCCCTTTTAGTGTTTATGTCATCCAGAATAACAATATAACCTAGAAAAAATTAAAATTCAAAAAGGGTAGCACTAGTTCCCGAAGTATTGCAAAAAGAAATCCAAGAATTTGATAGGATTAAAGTAGAGCTAATAAAAGGAAAAAAGATTTTGCCAAGTAATGGATAAACATACTTAGTAGAGAGAAACAAAATCTTGAAATGCTGAACAGATAGATGGCAACATGTCTGATCTATATTGAGAAAGCTAGAGACTGTATTTCTTCTCTGCAAGTTATTTTTGCATAAACATCACATTGCTTGTGCTCCTTCACATTAAGGTTCTGATTGAATTAATCCAATGGGGGTATGAGCGGCTACCTTCAGGCTTCCTGTTCATGACTGATAATAAATGAGTCTGCTGAAAGCTATAGTATAACCTCTCAGCTACACTTAGACCTTTCTCTTTACTCTCTGTTCTGGCCATGTGGTCTTTCTGAAGTTCTGCAGAATGTCAAGTTCAGGTCTATGAAGGATTTCAAGCTAAAATACTTGGTCCCAGGATTTCTTACAATTTTCTTTCATTTTACCTATCTTAAAAGAAATCTTGTAATCAAATTGCCTGCAATAAAAGTGTTTTACAGATTATACTATAATTCTATACATCGTGGGTTTCTTTTCTAGAACTCATAATGTACCAGTAATTTAGTCAGTGACCTCTTCATTTCTTTTTCACACAAAATATATACTTTTAACTCAACATCTTGATATTGCTCATTCTGTGATTACCAGCACTTTGACAGTACCTGACATTCTGTAATCATTCTTCATTAATATTATGAACAATTTGTTTGCCTTTATTGAAAATAATTAGTCTCTTAAGTCTTTTTAAATTTCTGAGTGACTGCTAAATTTCTTTCAACCATTTTCCTCATTCACAAAACAGAAAAATAAATACATACCATGGATTTCTGAGATAATACATGCAGAAGTAATTGAATAATGAAGCAAGTTTTTCTTTCTCATTGTATTCTCCAAAGGGTCCAAAACAACAACAAAAACATCATAAAATATAAAGCTCCAAGAATTCTATTAATTCACTTTTTATATATCTAAAAGCTGACTTCTTTAAATATAAATACCAATTAATTTTGGCATTGTTAATGTTAGATGCAATTCAAATCTTCCCTTAAATTTAGAAATAAGAAAAAACAGCCAAACCTCCATCATTTTCCCATTTTCCTTGAAGTATACTATCTTTCTGATTTTTTTATTATAGGAAACACATCTTTACTTTAACAGTAAATAATACATTTATTTTCCCTCTAGACATTTGTCAAACTACATAGATTACTAACTGATTCAGTATGAAATAAAATTTCCATCTGATTACTCGCAGATTTTTTTCATAGTTGTTATTAGTGCCATTAATGCTTGTAATTCACTTAATAAATAGCATTTGCTATAAAATTTAGAGGTAGCCATATATAACTTATCTTCAATTTGTAATTAGTGAAAGCAGAAATTGTCATACCTAACAAATTATTGATCATTTGATTATATACATTTTTAATCTTTTCTTAGCCTTTGCTTTTTTAGACAATATAGTTTGTGGTAAGATGTATTAAATTATATTTTATTTTGTATATAATAATGTTACAAGGGGTAGATATGCAATGTAACAATTAAACTAGTGCATCCCACACTGAAGTATCTGAGTTTTGAGTACTGACTCAACTTTTTATAAAACTTCCTGCCAGTGAACATAGAGTAAAACTGTGGTGATGATTCCTGCACCTGAGTCCACACCAACCATGTGGGTGGTCTGAATTGACTACTTGGCTTCCAGTATCCACTAAACTAAGTACAAGTCATCCCAAGTATTTGAGAGGAGAGTGACCTGGTGAACTAAAAATGTCTCTCTGTGTCTGGCTCACTCTGGCTCTTTCTTTTTCAAATGAAATGAATATATATATATCATCAGTGCATGTGATTGGCCAAAGTAAATAACCCAATCCAGTGGAAATGAAAAAAAAAAAAAACAGAGAGAGAAAATTAAATGTCATCTGTAAGTAGAAGGAATGTCAAATAATTTTTATTATCTTTATAATCATCAAAAGTGATGAATTCTGCAATGACTCTCCTGATTTCTTTTAATCATTTCCTATAGAATTCCTACTATGATCCATTTACAAAATAACCTACCATTTTCTAAAAGAGAAATTACTCAAAGAGAAACATGAGATGTCAGTGACTTCAGCAGGAAACAGCAACAACAACCAAAAAATCTTGGCATAGACATTTCGGAACGTACTAAAAGCTCACCCTTGAAGAAAACAGACACAAATAAATGACAACTGATCACATTTGCAATCGGTCATGTTTTGAAAGGGAAGGATTGCAAAAGCCATCAGGCTGTCATATGCCAGAGTGTTTATATTCCTATTCTTCTTAGAATGTATTGGATTAGAACACAATGTATGATATGTTGATATCCAAAATTTTAATGTTATGCATATGATGATGGAATGTATCTGGAAGAAATCATATGCCAATATGCTCAGCCTTGACAATCTGTCCTTCATATCCCACAGTTATACACATGTGTAGACATATCTTAAACTACAGGCCATTTTAGAACCTTAAAGACTTGATATGCTAAACCAAATCGGGTTTGAGTGAATGAAGAATGCTAGACTCAAACAGCCTCCTATTGAGACTACTTAAGTAATCATTCTCAATAAATTCCTAAAATGGAAATGGAATTACTCTGTATACCCTGCTGCTCTGTTAAGATACAAGATGAAAGAAAAAGAAAATGCGCTGAAGAAACTGACAAAGGGGACAGACTAGCATAGTGTTAAATCAATTACAATTGTTGTCATGGAGTATCTTTGAGCAGTCAATACTTTCTAATATTGAAAATCCTTTTATACAAACAATTGATTTATGCATAAAGATGTTTTACTGTTGGGCATGCATATATGGTGGTTAAATATGACTATTAAAGTTGTTAGCAGACAAATTCATATTATTTTTGCCTCTGATTACTGCTTTAAATGAAATAACCACAGAATGACTAGGAAGTCAAAGATGGAACATAATAATTACTTAGGACTAAGGAAAATTCTGTTAATTATTTTTGTTTGTGCTAAACGTTAAATGAAGAAAGAAAAGATAAATAGACTTTCCTACCAATATGAAGTAGCATGCATTAAAGGAAAGGATGGAATGATTAACGTAGTTAACTTAGGTAACATGAGATTAATTATGATTAACACTGAGATTAATTATGAAGCATAAATGATGTATGCATTGGGAAAGAAACTATTTCTTAAATTCCTATGTTCTGTTTATTAGATGTTTATGTGTATAAATTCCCTTAGTCTTCACAGTCTAATTTTATGGAGGTTGGTACTATAAGCATTTTACAAATGATACAGTTAAAAATAACCAAGAAATGTAACTAAGAAATGGGAAGCTAACATTTAAACCTGTGCCTACTTAACTTCAAAATCTGTACCCATTCCATTAGTCAATCAATATAAATAAATAAAATATTAGTAGTTTAGATACAGTATATCTAACACCCTACAAAAATTGTTTTGTACAAAAGGCATAATTTATTAATTTGCTACCTTTTCCTCATTGCAGATAGGGGTGTGTGTGTGTGTTTGTTTGTTTTTTACTGTGGATAGATTTAACCATAGTTTTCCCTGCTTGGTGTTGGTCCAATTTAGAATATAGCTCAAGCAGTGCATTACAAAATGTCATAAGCCAGGGATTTAGCACAGTGGCTTAAATCATTGCTTAGGACACCAATATCCCAAAAAAGGACTCCCTGGTTGAAGCTCCGTGCTCCACTTCTGATTAAGCTTCTGTGTAGCCTAGGAAGCAGAAAATCATGACTACAATATGTGGGTCCTTGCCACCTGTGCCGGAAACCCAGGATTCTTGGCTTAAGTGTGACTTAAGTCTAGATGTTAGAGTCATTGAGGGAGTTTATCAGATGAAAACATATTCCCTGTTTTTACCTGTCTCTCTTACCTGTCAAATTAAAACAAATAGATCAATAATTCTTAACTTTTGAGATTTTAAATTTATCTCACCTAGGGGCTGGTTATTAATAACAAAGTAATTCAAATAAATATTAAGATTGTAGTATATTTAAAAGGAAAACAATTGCTTGAAAGTAGATCATCTTCTTCAGAAAATATTAATGACCTAGTATAAATTGAATCATGTAATTTATGGATGTTTAAGTAAATGTGATATATCCACACAACAGGAATTTATTAATCATAAGATGAAATTAATTACTGAAATATGCTATAATATGAATAGGCCTTGAAAATGAAATAACCAGACACAAAAGACAATCTATCATGATGTTATTAATATTAAATGTCCAGAATAATCAAAACACAGAAACAAGAAATAGATTTCTGGTTGCTAGCAGATTGGGAAAAGTGAGAAACTACAAGGCATTTCTTTTGAAATAATGGAAATGTTTAGACACAAAGAAAAATAGAAATAATTAGATGATAGTGACAATCATAAAGCATTGCAAAAATACTAGAGTATAGCTCAAAATGATTACAATTATAAAATACACATTATGTGTTTCTTATATGAATAAAATTTATTTTAAAAATTACATTACATGAGATCAAGTATCTTTTGCATAAATTACAAATATCCTCTTGTATGCCCTGACAGACATCACCAATATATCAGATTTCGATCTTCAAAGCCCAAGAAGACTTCAAAGTGCTTTTAATGCAGTTGTCCAGGCATGACAATGGATCATTACATATATATATATAGTGTGTGTGTGTGTGTGTGTGTGTGTGAGTTCTTCAACTCTAGAAAATTCAAGGGCATAAATTCATATTAGTTTTCAAACACATTTACATATACAAAAAATGTTAAGATGATTTTATTATGTCAATCAATATTAGGTAATGCATGCTTTCCCTGGAGCTGGAATTTCCAGTATAACATTAAAGATCCCAAACTAGTAACATTGCAAACATAAGAGAACTTTACCATCTTCCTTGAACTTCTGCTTCTTGTAATTTTTTCAAGAAACTCTTTCAAGTTCACTATTTTTATTGTGTGTATGCATTATTTATAATTTCTCTCTTCAATTAGCCAAGTTTTTCCAAAGATATGCAAGATAAATACAGCATATAATCCTAAGTAGTATTATGGGAGATAACACTAATTTAACACACATTTTTTAATTTTAAAAATTACTGTTACACAGGCAGAATGGCAATGAAAGAAAGAGACAGAAAAAATTATCCTCTCTGGTTAATTGCACAAATAGCCACAACAGTAAGGTTGGGCTAGGATGAGAGTAATAAGTCAATGTGCATCTTCCATGTTAATGAAGAAGATTTACTTGAACCATTATCTTTTATTTTCCAGGTGAATTAGCAGGAAGCTGGATCAAAAATATAATACCTGAAAATTAGGGCCCAATACGGTAACCTAGTGGCTGAAGTCCTCGTTTAGATCCAAAATGTGCACTGTTTCTAATCCCTGGAGCCCCACTTCCCATTCAGCTCCTGGCTTGTGGCTTGGGAAATCAGTAAAGGATGGCCCAAAGCCTTGGCACCCTGCACCCACTTGAGACCCAGAAGAGGCTCCAGAGTCCTGTCTTCAGATCTGCACAGCTCCGGCCATAAGGCAGCTTGGGGAGTGAATCATTGAATGGAAGATCTTTCCCTCTGTATCTCCTCCTCTCTGTATATCTGATTTTGTAATAAAAATAAAATATATACTTCCTTAAAATTAAACCAGCACACCAATATGTATGCAGACATACCAAATGGGACTTAAACCTCTGCACTATGATACCAGCTCTCATACATACTCAGTGAATTGTTACAGTGACCCATCAAGTTTCATAAGTGGTATACAATGTTATTAAATACATACACTTTCTTGCTGCCAATATGTGCTCTATTCCAGTGGATCATGACTGACTACAGCCAATCAAGACAATTATCCTCATAAAATATTTTTAAGCTAGAGGTTGACCACAGGTCTATATCCTGCTCAACAAAACTAAAAGGAAAACTCCTGGGTGGCCTGAGAAATCTGAGTACACAAATGCTTTCCACAGGGGGAAAAAAGGAAAAATTAAAAGAAAGAGGTAAAAGCAACTAAGTATGACAGCATCTCTCCTTCTCCACCTTCTTTCAGGAAACCTAAAAATAAATGTGCAATGGCAGAAGTCACCTTGTGCCTATATATCTAAAAATCCAACCCAGTGCAAATGACAGTAGCAATGCAAAAACTTCAGCTCCATTTGCATCAAAAAGCAGCTGAATCCACAGATGCAATGTATTACGTTAAAATTTTTTGAGGGCTAATCCATTTATGTGAATAAATCATTGTTCATGTTAAAATAAATTTTAATTAATATATTGATTCTTGATAATTTCATGTAGAATAAAAGATTAAGGTACAGGGAATCCACCTTTCATCTGGAAGCAGGGATGCATGTTCCAAAATACCAACGTATCTGGATATGGTAGACCCCAGTACGCAATCACTATACATTTTCATAATTGGGAAGCCATGAAACAAGGTCAACTGGTATGAGCTAAAACAACAACATTAACATCAAATTACAGCACCTGAAAAAATGCACCACTTAGTAACCAACACATGAATGACTAAAAAGAAACACGAAAGTCTTTTGGAAAAAATGATGCCACCGTGTAATCTATGTGCCAGCAATGAATTTGACAAGAAAAAATAAATTATATGCAATAAATAAAACTGAAATAAAAAACATCAAAACACATGGGGTACAGCCAAACAAACAAAAAGCAGTATGTATTGGATTATTTAAGTTACACTTTCCATGCTGTTTCCTTATATAAGAGAGAACATATGGTATTTGTTCTTTTGTAATTGACTCATTTCACTGAACATAATGGTCTCTAGTTGGGACCAACCCGTTGTAAATAGTATAATTTCATTCTTCTTAATAGCTGAATAATATTCCATGGAGTAGATGTACCACAATGGGATGCTAGATTCTCTGACATTGTCTGTATCAGAAATGTAGGGTTACACTTAAATAAGAGACTAATAGAATTTTGATTCCTTAGGAAGAACTACACCATTGTAGTAAAATGGGGAAAATCTGTCGGGGGCTGAGAGTTATGGGGGGAATCCCAGGCTATAAGGAATTGTACCACATAACTCAAAACTTAAAATAAAAATATATTAAAAATTAGAAAAAAATAAGGTATAGACACTCAAAAGTTTTAGAATAAATGGGGGAGCTCAGGCTTTTGCCGACTCCAATATCCAGACTTATTCCAGGATATGCAAAATACCATTAAGGGCAAAAACTCACAATTTACCCAGGCATAAAAGAATTCAGAGACATATGTTAACAAGACTGTCCTGTGAGACTATGGCACCAGTTATACTAGGAAAATCATGGACACTCAGAGACACAGTCTGGTCTAGAAATGTATGAAAACAAAAGAAGCACAAATGAAATTTTGGGAAAGAAGTTACAAAATGCTACATCTAGACATACATTTATGTGTGCCAATTTATTTTAACAAAATCTAAATTTTCCTTTGATTACCAGATATTTCCACCCCAATTTGTATGAGCTATGGTCACAAAATCAGCCTCTATAACATTCCTTCTTCTTTGAGACTTCTCTTAAACTGATTAAAGACTTGTTGACATTTTAGAGACAGCCTTTGTGGGGTGAGCACTGATGTATTGCTGACTGTGCGTGCTAACTGCCTTTTTACCCTGTGTCCATATTATCCAATGCTGCAAACTAAACAGCTCAAGAAGATTGTGAAGCAGAGCACTATCTTCAATACTTGTCTAAAGAACGGATTGCTTAACATCAGAGGCCATTCTCATCATGAACGTGTGGATTTGGGATTTTTCTCTTAATTTAAATGAGTTCTGGTGGTGTAATTGTTGAAAACTCTGTTTTGAATAAGTCAGTTTTCTTTCATTTTCACAGTCTTGCAAGATTCCTCAATTCTATCCCTTTCTACTGAGACTATTCTTTTTTCTTTCTGTTTAGTTTTCTGATGATAAATGAGGCTATTTCTCACATTTTTCACTTTACAACCTTCCAACAAATTGAATCTCTCGATCAGTAGTTTCGTGTGCTTTTCTTTTTTTTTTTTAAGTTTTACCAATTATTTGAAAGGCAGAGAAATATGGAGGAAAACAGCTCTCGTCTGTTTCTTTCTTTACCAAATACTATGACAGCCAGTGAATGCTGCGCCAGCTTCAAGCAGGAAGCTGGAGAACCTGTCCCAGATTCCTTGTGTAGGCAGAGGGTATGAAGCATAGACATCGTCAGGTACTTTTCCTCAGTTGCACATTAGCAGATAGCTAGAATCGATAGTGAAGCTTACACTCTACTCAAGGCACCTTGACATGACATGCAGCTTGCGTAGCTTCAAGGCCAAACACCTGATCTACTAACTCCTTTAACCGTGTTTTATGCAATAACTTGAAGGCAGATTTCAAAAATAAAAACATTTCTGTATAATATTAGTAGCTTCAAAATGTAAATTAGAAAACAGAAAACAGTGATTGATACACACATATACACACATTTGTTATGTCTCTCTGGGGAACCCTTATATAACCCTGAATGCTAAAGTCTTATACACTTTAAGGGAGCCAGGCTCCTAGATGGCTGAATCAGTCATCCGGTCCAGAATTCACTCTGCTGAAGTGAAATAAAGTATTTCTTGAAATTGATAATTAATAATGTTTCTGGTAGAGAAATGCAAAATACATATGAGTTTCTCACGGGAGGATGTTTTAAATCAATATACATCTAATTCTAAGAGTCTGTCACATATTATTAAAAAAAAAAAAGTGGACTTTTCCCATGGGAATCCAAAATCTTCTGAACTATTTTGACAAGTTTGTTACAAAGTATAAATAAAAATACTCCTGAATTATTTTCATAAGTTTGTGTACAAGTGCAAATATCCAAGACAAAGACTATAATTTTGAAATCATTAGATAAGAATGCCAAGTGAATGATTATTACAGCAATACCACTGAAATGCTGTGTGAACAATTTATGGATCATATAATCATAACATAGATGGAATCCTGGGAAAATTGAGAGAAGAGGATGTTGGCTATTATTGTAAAAGTGCGTGCCCAGTCTATAGAGTGCTTACAGCTGCCAAGGTATGAATGATGAGATAAAGAAGTCCATTAATAATGATAAATTGCAAATGCCAAGCAGTTTTCATCTTGAGACAACACCAGAGCTAGTAAAAAGGATTGGTCTGTCTTCTTACACCAAGGTTTAGGAGAATGGGTGGGGGCATGGGTGTGACATACATATTGGTGGATACTCCTCTAAGACTAGCAAATCTGAAGAGGCCACAAAAACTAAGAAAAGGTGTGCCTTTCAAAAAGGTAGTGACTCCTGTGCATAGTTAATATACTTTGTTCACAAGAGGCCAAGAGGCCATTGCCTATGGTGTCACATTTTATTCCTGCTACTCACATTGATATCAAGGCGAAAGACGGTATTTCTGGATTTTTATATTTGTCAGTGCCATTGCCAAGTAGTGCGTTCTCCCAGTTCAAGGGGCATGGAAGCTTCTAACAGCACACTATTTTCTCTTTCAAAATCTGGCTTACACAGAGGGCAATGGTTTGCACCTGCACTTGAACGTGTGCTGCCGAATAATGCGGTAAAGCCTGAACAGGTCAAGTGCTCCTGCCTGCAGATGTTTCTTCAATAATTATAACACAGCCCACAGTCTCTTTTTTTCTGCCACCAGGGAGCCAGAGCCAAGTTTGTTTTTGAAGGCTTCCTTCAGTAGGTCATTATATAGCTCAATCATTTTGGCTTCTTGTAATGGTATGAAACATAAAATTTACAGTAGATGGCAAGACTCTTAGTATAGCCTTACATGCCAAAGGCCACAAAAGGAGACCACAGTCTTCTCAACAATGTGCCATGTTTTTCATAACATTACACACTTTATTTCTAAGACATTCAGGACTGCTTGCTCATCAGATTACCTAAGGAAATGAGATTAACAATCCCATAAACAATGTCTTCACAAGTAACAGCATATTCGTGCCCATGAGATTAGGGCAAAAGTTGATAAAAAAATTTTTATTTTTCATGTTTCAAAGAGCACTTGCCCCTACATTACAGTTCCGGTGGCAACTACACTCAATAGGGGTGTTCCTGGAAACAAATATCACAGCTTTTGCAAGCCTCTTGAACTTCATGGTAGATTACAGATAGGTTCTATGTTTTCTGTATTTTCCACATTGTCTTCTGTCTACATTTAGCAGTTACTAGGGAAATATGACCTGTTACAAGGTATATGGTAGCTCTTTATTTTTTAGTGTCCCATATCTCACAATCCTTGCCACATAGCTTGATCACATACATGGAGTGCATGACCATCCAATTGGATGTGTGCTATTCAGTTAGGCCTTAATACATGGTCCTGCAGATCATACAAATAATAGGTAAGAACTCAATGCCAGTTATCAACCTTTTAAAATGCTGGTGATTGAGAATCAAGATGGCGGGATAGGGTAAGGACCTATTTAAACAGATAGAGAAACATTAGCCAGTGTGAAGCAGAGAGGGTATATTCCAGGAAATAGGAGAAGACAGAACAAGAATACAGGGGTACCTGGAGACTGGTAGAAAGAGCAAAGCAGCAGACACAACAGTGTGGTGTTGCAGTGACTGATACCTCAATGGCATTCAGCAAGTGGTGATCTGAATTGCAGTAGCAGCTGGAATCACACCAGCAATAAGGTGGGAAGGGACTTTCACCAGGAGCTCAGGAGATGAACCCAGCAAAAGAACTGCCTGTCCTTCTGGACTCTTTGATTTGACCAGGAGCAGAGACACAGCAGCAGATCCTGGATGGGTAGTATGGGAACAGGGTGGATTTCACAGCCCAGCCTGCCCCCCAGAGCCAAATCAAGCGACATTTTGTTTAAGGAGGAGCTGGGAGTGAACTCATTTCTGGCTCAGTGAACTGCAACAACGTGCCATCCTACAAGTCCCACCCAAGCTAGGTTAAGGTAACATTCAGATCAATGTTTGGTCTTTTCATTGTGTCTTTCGATTCTTGAATACTTTTTTTGGCAAGCAGATCAAGAACTCTAGCAGTAGCACATCAGATGCAATTTAGTACCGTGTGGAAAAAGTTTTAAGACTGCAAGAACAACAGTGAGCTGTGTATGCACTGAGCTCTGCTCGAACTCACTAAGCACAGTGTATTGAACTGGTCTCACAGAGACAATAATACTGACTTTGGCATTGTATGGGTCAAAACAGGTCTTTGTGTCCCTCAGACCTAACGGCCAACAGGTTCCGGCAAGATCAGCACTACCAACAATCCAGTTACATAGACTCCTGGAATCTCCCTAATCTTGTGACCTGCTACAACTGGAAGTGGGAGATAGGTTGTACAGAAAACGGTGTAGCTTTAGGAGATGAAGGTAGAGAGTGGTGAGCCAGGAGCTGGGGCTACTAAGATCATGGTGGAAGTCTAATATGAGAACCCAGACCTGGAAATAGCTGGATGGAGCGGCAAAACTGACTGCAAACAAAGAGCCATATACCAACTGTAGTAAGTTATTGAATTATAGAGTTGTGGGTGACAGAGCTTAGAATTCTGCCCCAAGGAGAAGAATCTGCTAACCAGAAGTACAGTGACCAAGAACAAAAGAAGATAGAGAGTCACAATGAATATTACTGAAGACTTCTCTGCAAAGGAGCAAAACCCTATGCCAACCTCACAGTTAACTGAGGACGACAACGAGAAAATGGGAGACAGAATTTAAAACTCTTGTTATAAAGCTTCTTATCAACAACAAGAAGCACATAAAGCAGACATTTAAGGAATTTAAGGATTATATCACACTGAAAATCAAATGAAAGCTGATATATCAGAAATGAAGAAAATAGTGGAGCAAATTAAAAGTACAATGGAGTCTCCAAAATAGAATAAAGGAAGCAGAAGAAAGAATCTCAAAATTGGAAGATATTTCCTGTCACCAGAAGGAAACAAACAAAAAGTTCTAAGCAGAGCTGGATCAGGCAAAAAAAAAAAAAAAAAAAAAAAAAAGTATTCAAGAATTGAAAGACACAATGAAAAGGCCAAATATAAGAGTTGTGGGAGTCCCAGAAGGTACAGAAAGAGATCCTAGGATGAAAGGTATATTCAATGAAATAATCTGTACTTCCAGACTAAGATGGACTTCCAATGAAACTATTTCCTGTCTTGACAATCAGACAATAGGATGCTGGACTCTACCATTGTCCATGCCCGCATAATGGACATGTGACTGTGTATGAAGAACTATACTATAGTAATGATATGGGGGAACTCATTGGTTGGGATGAGGCAATTGGGGAGGGGATAAGGGAAACCCAGGACCATAGAACTGTATCACAAAACAATAATATTAATAATAATAACAATTATTATTTTTATTATAAAAAGAAGTAAAATTTAAAAATATGCTGATGATTATCTGATTTCCACAAAATTGTTTTGGTGGAAGACTTGAAGGTTACTATGGCCCACTGACTCTAATATTTTCTACCAGATCCAGTACTGCACAATGATCAGGACTGACACATTTTAGAACAGACTATATATCAATTCCACAGTGCAAGGTGACCTGGATTGCAGACTATCAGATGAATAAGTCACTGCACCCTCAGATTTTCTTGTAATACAAGCTGCGATGAGTTTCTGTTTATAATGCCTCATTGTTTCAGACAGGCTCCCTCTTTTCTCCAATGAGCACATCTGTGCTGCTCTACTATGTGCTTTTGTTGTGGTCTAGCCTTGAGTCCAATATTTATTTTCTAGTTTCTAGACTCCTACTTAAAAAGCATTTTAAGCACAGGCACTGCTATGGCTTAAGTAGTAAGGTTTGTTCAGAGGGCAAGAAACACACTTACACGGGCCATGTTAAGGGAGAATGGGCCAGAAAAAGAAAAGGATAAGAGGAATTGCTGCCTTCCAACCACAGAGTTCATCCATGGGGAGCAAGAGAGCAAGAAGGCATGTGAAAGGCCGAGAGTCCAAGTTCACCAGAGATGAATAGAGTACAAGCACGGCAATGAGGCATGCAGCATATAGAGTACAACAAAGAGCCAGGGACCTCTCCCCTACATGGGCTTTAAGGGACTTGAGAAAGGGAGTCATCATGCAATAATGCAACATTGTTTGCCCCCTTTCAGGTTTCAAATAATGATAGGTGAAGGTCATTTTATTCACAGGTGGGCAAAAGGGATTACATAGGTAGGGAACATGTGACTTCCAAATTTGTGTCAATGAACTCGCTTCCTAAGACCATATCACTTTCACTGCCCTTTTATCCACCCAATTAAGAGGGTAAGAGGAACTCACAACAACAGAAGTGATTCCTAATGTGCTTTTTTGGTTGTGCAGAACAAAGCAATATGTTCTGAAGAAAGCTATTTTTGATCAGTGAATATTGAACATCCTCATTTTCATAATTTGCACCAAAACCCTAAGGGTTGTCTTAATGTCATGTGCTGCCACCTAATCATCTACAATAATGCATACAACAAATTCACACGGTCAGATTATATCAAACATATTAAAGACATGGGGACCTGTATATTTTGCTTTACTGCTGTGAAGACTACTTGATCTTGCTCACCACTTTCTGATCTGATACTCTTTTTGTACTAGATAATGCAGGTCCTGAGATTTGGTGTCCAATATAGGAATAACACTCTCCAATATCCCCAAATTTCCACAAGCTCCTACAACTATTTACAGTCATTGCAAGGAGCAGAGCCTGATTTTAGCCTTTTAACAGGCTCAGGCATGGCCTTTGACTTATTCAAACAACTACCAAGAAATTGACAGTATTCCATCACTGGCATTTGGGACAAATTGCTCAACCATATGACTGTGAATGCTTAGTAAAGGAGGAATATCTACCTCAGTCTTCAAGAGAGTCATCTTTGTAAGGGAACTCATGCAGTCACTGGTATTGATCACTATACTAAATCTGCTCCTATTAAAGCAAGACATAAGGTAGGAACTATGTACACAGCATTGTGGAATCCCAGCAAAGGTGTGTTGTCAACCGTTTCAGGTGAGGGTGAACTATTCTCAACTTTCAGGTGAAATATCAATAGAGAAGAAGGCACCAACTGAAACTCAAACAAGATAGGTCCCAATTAATGGCTGAGGCAGTCTATAATGTAATGTATTCACTGAACCACTACTTCGTTCTTTTTCTAAGTATATAATACATTCTATTTGAAAGACAAAGTTGCAGAGAGAAAAAGAGAATCTTTCACCCACTGTTTCATTCTGCAAATGGCTGCAATGGTCAGAGCTGGTCTGGTCTGAAAAAGGAAGCCAGGACCTTCTGAGTATCCTACATGAGTGCAAGGGCCCAACATCAAGGGTCATCCTCTGCTGCTTTCCAAGGTCATTAACAGAACTAAATCAAAAGTGGAGCAACTGGAACTTAAACCAATGTGCAAATGAGACACTGGTCCTGCATGCATAGGATTAGCTTGCTAGGCAAGCTATGTTGGTTCAAAAGCCACTACATTCAAGACAGAGACACCTTTTTTTAAAGATTTTGGTAATCTACCGTCATCTACAAACCTCCGTTTGACTTTTAACAGAAAACACTACTGAATTAAAAGAGTAGGTGTGAGTCTAACAAATGCCTCCCTTTTGCCATTACAGATTGGTCCTGGTACATTCCCCATGAATCACCTGCCTTAAATAGTTTTTTATCTTATTTCTTCTCTCTAGGTGTAGGTTTCATCCATTTTTCAGTAATCACTGCTTTAGCCTCCTCCAAATCAGTCTTAGTATTAGTAACTGCATCAATATGTTACCTCATGCAAGATAGTAATATCACTTTTAGAGGCAGAGAGAATAGTCTACAGCTTTAGAGTACATATTGCTGCAGTAATAAATGTTTTCTTCCACCCCATGAGTACCAACATTGCATAAGCATTTTACATGCCAAATCTTACAACATTTCAGTATACATCATCCACTTGCTAATGACACCAGGAAAGTTTCCAGCTTTAGGCTATACCATATGGCTTCCCACCATAATGAATTCTAGAAGAAAATTATTTCCTTCTGTATGACAAGCAGTCTGAACTTGCTACAGCATGGCTTGATGCATGGTGAAGGATGTAAATTTTTCCATTTTAAGTTCAAGAGGAAGATTCTGTCCAGCCCTTTATCCCATTCCATAATCAGCACACTGAATGGCAACACACTGAATGCTCTTCCATCTGTTTGGAAGGTGGGGACTACAGTCACCCACGAGGAATCTTCTGTTGCTGGGTCTTCATCTTTTTAGTGACTAGCACATGGTCCTTGATGAGTACTTGAGGCTCACCACTGGATTCAATCACAAGTGTCATCAGAGGATTCAATTACCACAACTATCAGGTGTCTCTGGTGTAGCTTGAACGGTGGTGACATCTGTTTCTACGGTATGAATGGCATTTTCCCTTGCCTTCCTATTTGTTTTCCTCCTCTAGGGCATACTGTGATTCTCATTCCTAGGCAGTAGTTTCAGCCTAGGCTGAAGGGAGAATGACCACACCCCTGCTGCTGCTCAGTTTCTTTATTATTGAAACTCTCTCTGATTGCATGCACAGCTTTTTTACACTAATGAGTGAGGCATCCATTTCAGCCCACTCCTGGCGATGCCCAAGGAGATTAAACCCTAGCTACAGAGTATCAGATACTACCATGCAGTGGCTCCATGCTGACCTGAGATGAGTTCTATCAGCCAGCCACATGAAATGTAATGCAGGAGTTCAATTCCAGAAAGATCAGAGCCAGATTCGGACAGCAGAAAGAACAACTCTGGCAATGATTAGAGATTCATACCTCTTTATTTCAGCACTGGTCTACAAGAACACACGGAGGAACATACTTCATTCTTGCAGCAATAAGGAATTACACAGATTCCAGTGTATGCACACTTCACTGTTCCCCCAGCATATTGTATATGCTTACTGATCATAGTGGCAGGCAAAGAGCAACACAACAGAATTTGAGCTTGGGAGTAAGGGAGACTTCACCATCACAACTCATATCAATACAATTCAAAGAAACTTGCTATAATATTGGGGATAACTTCAGAACATTTGCTTCTTTACAATTATGACATTTTCAGTATAATACATAAAATGCTATGAATCAGACCACACAGGTTCTAGTTTTGTGTGCAGTTCTTTTTGCCTGTGATCTTGCACAAACTGTGTTTTCTGAGTCTTCTTTTTAGATACCTGTCATATTCCAAATTAAACTGTTATATTTCTTAAAAGTATATTTATTATAATTATGTGAAAGGCAGTTCAGATAGAGATGGACAGCAGAGGTTTTCCTTCTGATGGTTCCTTCCCCAGATGGCCAGAAAGCCAGGCCAAAGCCAGTGACCAGCAGTCTGGAACTAGCAGTAAAGAATTAGGACCAATAACTTCTTCTGAGTATTCTATGGGTGGCAGCTTTGCAAGGTCATGGACCACATTCTGCTATTTTCCAAGGCACATTGAAGGAGAGTTGGCTTGGAAGTGGAACAGCCAGTATTCAAAACAGGACCCATATAAGATACCAGTGTTGAAGCAGTAGGTCAGACAGCACTTGCCGCAGTAATGCCTGTCAAAGTGGCTGGCCATAAACACGCCGGCATCCCACTTGTTGGAGCTTTTGACGGAGCGGGATGATACTCTGCTGGCTCTGCCTTCAGACCAGAGGGGGTCTCCCTGAGAAGGTGTTGAACTTGACTGGACAATGGGACGCTGGACTATATGTTTGTTATATGCTGGCAATGAGGGAATCCCAAATGAACTTGAGCTGTGGTTATGCAACGGGGTGGAGGAATCCACCATGGGGGGAGGGTTTGCGGAGGGGTGGGGAAAATCCGAGTACCTATGAAACTGTCACGTAATACAATGTAATTAATGTATAAATTAATTCAAAAAATGCAATAAAAATATTAAAAAAAAAAGAATCAAGAGCAAAAAAAAAAAAAAAAAAGATACCAGTGTTACAGGTTTTGGCTTAACCTGTTATGCCAAAACTCCAGAACCAGTGGTAATAATTATAAACCCAACATCCTAAATCTCTTTAAATTACAAAAAGTAAATTTGACCTTCACAATTTTCTACTTGCAGCATTCTCAACTTTCTGTAGGAGCTATTTTCATGAAGGAGAGCAGGGCCAGATGGTGAGCAATTGTAGATAACTGATTTATTGATAGTTACTTATTAATGACATTTAATCTTTCAGAAATCTAATTGGCTTAGTTTTATTATTCTTCAAGATGCAAAAATTGATTTCTAAAAGAAAATATTTTTAAATGATGAACTGGTTCAACTTATTTAACTTCCAAAATTCCCTTGCACATTATCAAACCCAGCACCTATTTCTATTTTGTTCAATCAATATGTCTTTAGGTTCATTGCTTGCATACAGCTCTCTTGTAAAATGGAATGATCAGGTATTCTATCCTATAATTTCACTAAAATGCTGAAATCTACTTTACCTAGGAACATAAACATATGGATTATAAGTTGTCTATGTTATTGTGGTTAATGCTAATATTATCTATACTAAATTTAATTTAAAAAAAAGAGTTGGTACCAGCCATCAGCAAGATATTGAGGATTACTAACAAATTAATGTGATCCTTAATTACAGTTGTTTGTATATTAGGGAAATGTGTTACCCACAGGGTCTCAAAGCATTGCTTGATAGGTTGACAAATCATAATAAAAGTTCACTATCAAAAAGATTAGCTTTATGGAGACAGATATCTATTTCCTCTTCTTGATGGACCTTGTCATTATGGAGTAAAACCTCTTTGCCAATTTTAGCCCTCAGTTGCCTACCCTTACTCACTCAAGTAAAAACTGTATACAGAATGTTCAAATGAAATATATAGGACAAGCTGAAAACAAAAAGAAGATTCTGCATCAAATGTATATCCTATTTTTATTTTCCTCTGCTCAAACTCACCTCCCCCCCATAAAGACAAAGTTTATGCAGTTTTATTGCTGACTATTGGAAATTTTTTTATGTTGAAGTTACATGAAAACAACACTGGTCCCAAGAAGAAAATAGTAGTTACTTATGTTAGAAAAGATGTTTAAGATGTATACTAGCTCTGACTTAATAGT
Source organism: Ochotona princeps (assembly GCF_030435755.1). Classification (NCBI taxonomy): domain Eukaryota; kingdom Metazoa; phylum Chordata; class Mammalia; order Lagomorpha; family Ochotonidae; genus Ochotona; species Ochotona princeps. Next base: position 33,378,830 of record NC_080835.1, on the reverse strand, counting down.
AAAGTCATCAGGTTTGTAAAGGAATGCAGGGAAGGCAGAGTCAGCTCCTATTGTGAGCATGATAAACGCTAAGATATTAATAACAAGCGATACAGTTTCTTTAATAGCAGGGATGTGAACATGTAATTTCCAGAACTCTGTGGTGCAGAGTTGAGTAGTGGGTTAAACTATTGCTTGTGATGCTTGCATCTCCCTCACCACCGATCCTGTTCTGTCTACTCTTCCTCTTATCCGGTTTTCTCTTTCTGTATGTTGGGAAATAGTGAAAAATAGCCCAAGCCATTGGACCCCTGCCACCCACGCATGAGATCCAAATGGAATTCCAGACTCCTGGGCATAGAAAGTAAAAATTCTTGCAACTCGTATCTAGTTGACATTTAAGCCAATATGTATTTATTTGTTTGTTTATAAGGCACAGCAATAGTGAAAATGGAAGGAAATGTGAATGGCAGAGTGAGAGACAAAGAGAGAGAGAGGGTGTTGGAATCTTCAAATGCAAAAGAAGCAAGGAAGGCTACAATAACAGTAATGTTAGATCAACACGAGCTTAAAGCCACAGTGAAATATTCTGGATTTTATCATAATGGTAATTTTTATTCATTAACAGAGTAAAAGATAAAATTCATACTTATTTTAATATGTAATTAAATGTGCTTTTTTTATTTATTTAAGACAAAGACAGAGACAGAGACAAAGACCGAGACACATACAAAAAGGAAAAAAGCTCAGTCAGGAATCAATTGTCCAGAAGTTCACATGAAAATGTTAACTGATTTGAAAGAAAAAGGAATCTTAGTTGAATTTAGAACACAAAGTAAAAAGTAAGAATCAACAAGATCATTATGTTAGAAGATCAATAGGAAAGCACAAGCAAGATTAAGTATCAGTTATAAAACTATTGACTTGAAAGGTAGGTATCACAAATGTAGGGGTTCTGATGTGATAGCCTAGTGGCTAAATCCTCACCTTATATGTGCCAGAATCCTGTTTAGTGCCAGTTCGTGTCCTAGCTGTTCCAATTCCCATCCAGCTCCCTGTTTATGACCTTGGAAAGCAGTAGAGGATGGCCCAAAGTTGGAACCCCTGGAGGAAGTTTCTGACTCCTGGTTTTGGATTGTTTCAATTTTGGCCATTGCAACTACTAGAGGAGAATTGACATATAGAAGATCTTTCTCTTTGTCTCTCCTCTCTGTATATTTACATTTAAAAATAAGTGAACAAAAAAATGTGGGAAGCTACAAAGACAAAAGAGCAGCTGAAGGTATGCTATGGGTCATATGAGAATAATTCCTTTTATAATGGATAAATTTGGATGGTAAGCAAAACGATTTCCTCAAATACTTTAAAGGAATAACAGGAACCACAAAAATGAGAGAAAGGGGGGCAGCATGCAGTTCACTGGATGAGAGCTATAACTAGAGCAGAATCCTTCATTTTTGCCATTTCACAACTGAATTTCAAAGAACAGGAAAAGATAATTGTATATATGAACATATGAAGTTATGAGAAAAAAGTAAGTATAAATGTTTGCATTTCAGATTAAGTCATCAGTCTCTTAAACAGGTGGTTGCTAAAAATATACACATTATGAAACAGTGTTCAGTTTTAGAATGAAGTCTTGTCAGAAACAAAAAGAAAAATGTGACATATGTTTTCTCAGAAGCTAAAAAAGATCTAAATGGGGCCCAGCACAATAGTGTAATGGTTAAGGTCCTCGCCTTGAACGTTCTGGGGTCCCCTATGGACGCCGGTTCTAATCTCAGCAGCTCCACTTCCCATTCATCTCCCTGCTTGTGGCTTGGGAAGGCAGTCGAGGACGGCCCAAAGCCTTGGGACCCTGCACCCGCGTGGGAGACCCAGAGGAGGCTCCTGGATCCTGGCTTCAGATCGGCGCAGCACTGGCTGTTGCGCTCACTTGGGGAGTAAATCATCGGATGGAAGATCTTCCTCTCTGTCTCTCCTCCTCTCTGTAGATCTGACTTTCCAATAAAATAAATAAATCTTAAAAAAAAAATAAGATCTAAATGTGGAGGATAGAGGAAAGGGGACAAATGGTGATTGAGCGATAGGTTTCAAAGCAGAAGTCGTAGGTCATATTTCACAGTACAGTGTGAAATAGTGTGAATTAAAAGGAGCTCAAAGGTTCACACAGAGAAATATTAAGGACAGGGAAGTGATAATTACTAATTTGATCAGGTCTTAATGCATGCAAGCGCTGAAATACTTTACTGTACTCCACAAAAGGTACTAGTATTACATGTTAATCAAAAACAACAAGCATAACTGGAATGGAAATTCTTGAATTAAAGTCTTGACACCTGGTGTAGACTTCTTATTTTCATTAAAATTTAAAAACACAGAACTGAGATTTAAAATTTTTGCTCAATAGGCAATAGAGTGGCAAACGGCTTTTTGAGGCTTTTTTGAGGTGATTGGAGCTATGGCCATGGAAAAATAATCATTAACTATTTTTTATCATAACCAGTGCTATTAATTACGGAGAATAGTCACTAACCATTTTTTTTTATTAATTATTTTGCATTATGTGACAGTTTCATAGACTCTGGGAATCCCCCACCCCTCCCCATGCCCCTCCCCCCTGGTGGATTCCTCCACCTTGATGCAGTATTACAGTTCAAATTTAATCAAGATTCTTTCCTTGCAAACATATACCAAGCATAGAGTCCAGCTACTTATTGTCCAGATGGGTTGAACAGTTTCTTGGGGAGACCATTTCTGGTCCGAAGTTAGAGCTGGTAGAATATCATCCCAGTCAATTAAGAGTCCCAATATAACATCAACAGCAATTTGCAACATTATGGAATTGACATGGTTTTGAGTAACCAGTATGACTAACCATTTTCTTTAAAGATGTTTTTGTTTTCTTTTTACTGGAAAGTCAGAGTAATAGAGAGAGAAACTGAGACAGAGTTAGAGCGAGAGACTAGGAGAGACAGCTATTTGCTACTTCAGTCTCCAAATGGCCACAACGGCCAGAGTTGAGATGATCTGAAGTCAGGAGCCAGAATTTTTTCCTGGTAGATCAGGGACCAAGAACCTGGGTCAAACCCCCCTGCTTTTCCAGACTATAAGAAGGGAACTGGATTGGAAGTGGAGTATCGTCCAGGACTGCAACCAGTCCACTTACGGGATTCTGGCACCACAGGCAGAGGCCTAGCCTGCAATAACATTGCACCAGCTCCATCACTGAGTATTTTTAGGACAATTATAAGTGAATGAAAATTATCACAGGCACAGTATTAGGACGCCAAGCATATGTTTCAGGTAAAAATAATATTGGCCCAAAAGAACAATGAACAATGTTAGGACAAGAGTGAAATACAAGTTTTAGAAGTTGATCCTATACAAATTGATAATTGCTTCAGGTAAAACTGAATGAGATGGCAATTTCTCAAGGTACACTGTTTTCAAAGGGAAACAGTGGTTACTTAATCTATGCATATTACTTGTGTCACCTTGAATAAATGCACTGTCAAAAGACCTGCTGTCTTCATTAATAAAGCAGAGGTGGTTGAAATACTCAATTGCTAGATTTGGTATGCTATTTAAATGCAACCCAAAACTTGGGAGTTTCCTGAGCAGCAGGTCCCGAGATCACTGATTTGTGAGGCTATGGCAGGCAAGCCAAAATTCATGTGCACACAAACGCTAGCACCTGGGCTGAAAGCTATGCTTCTGGGTATATCCATTACATGTGGCTAATGAACTTTTTAGAGTTAGGTATCAGGCAAGTCCTAGAACAGCCCATTCAAGGGCAGAGAGGAGGGGCTGGGTTACAGCCCACTGCTCTCGCTGCATGCCGAGTTGACAGGCCAGGTTGAAGTCTCAGTTAGCAAGACTACTTTCAGGGGATTCCCCCAAGTGCACAGTGTGCTATGGGCCTAAGGCCTCCCACATGGGCTAAGCAGAAATCCAGGGGTGATCTCACACACCCACAATCTATTGATTTTGCAACATTATTATGGTTGTGAATGATATTTGAGCAGCAGCAAAAGCAAGACTAGTGCTTTGTGGATATTCTCAGCATTTCAATGTATGTGTTGTGTGCTTAGAAAAGAAATATAGCCCTCCACTAGTCAGTCATCTACTGACTTATTAAGAAAATTGTCAATTACAGATGCAAACTATGAAAGTACATACTCATAAATGAACATTGACAACCACAGGCTGGCATCAAAAGTTACTTTTGAAGATGCAGAGCCAAGTTGTTGCAAGTTAAGCCCCTGACTATGGGTGCTGGTTCATGTCCGATTTGCTTCTCTGAATATGGTCTGAAAGAGAAACAGAGAATAGCTCAAGTTGTTCGGCCCTGCATCCATGTGAGAGCCCTGAAGGAAACTCCTGGCTCTTGGTTATAGGCTTTAGGTTGAGTCAGCTTTGACCATTTAGGGAGTGAACTAGTGGAAGACCTATCCTTCTTTCTTGCCTTCTATCTGTAATTCTCTCTCTCTTTCTCTCTCTCTCTCAAAAAAAGGGGGGGGCACTATAAATGATTTGGCCAGCAGTATGGGCTTGAATAAAAGAAAATATTCAATTTCTGAGGCCTGATTTGGTATCTTAGCAGCTAAAGTCCTCGCATTGTACACACCAGGATCCTAAACGAGCATCAGTACTAATCCCAGCTGCCCATCCAGCTCCCTGCTTGTGGCCTGGGAAAGCAGTCAAAGATGGCCAAAGTCTTGGGATCCTGCACCCACTTGGGAGACCCAGAAGAGGCTCCTGGTTCCTGGCTTCAGATCAAAGCAGCTCCAGCCACTGTGGTCGCTTGGTGAGTGAATCATCAGATGGAGATCTTTATCTATGTCTCTCTTCCTCTCTGTATATCTGACTTTCCAATAAAAATGAATAAATCTTTAAAAAAAATCAATTTCTGTTCAACATGAATGTGATTGTGTGTAATTTGGGGATAAACATCTTCGTTGTATGCACATGTGCACAATGAATATTACTAAACATATCTTTTTTGAATAAATACATTAAAATGCATAGCATTTTACATAGATATTATAACATATGGAAAATAATCTATTATTTCATGTCATTACTGATTCTTCCCTCAATTTTCCTTAGCACCAAATATCTTCAAAAACCTCTTAGGCTGTAACATAAATCAAGTATTTAATTTTCATTGACACTAAAATATCCAAGGCTGACTATTATCAAATATTTGCATATTCAGTATAGAATAATTTATAAGATATTCATGTATAGGTTATGGAAAGGGAACCATAATGCAAGAATATTGATGAATTTTACAGTGAATACATGTATATGGAGGGTATAGGTTATAGAAAGGGAACCATAATGCAAGAATATTGATGAATTTTACAGTGAATACATGTACATGGAGGGTCACTATATTTGTTTGGGTAGCGTGTATACAGTTGAAATGTCCAATAGTAAAAGATATGTAAAAATACACATCTATATTTAAGTTTATATTTTAGAGCGTCAAATCTTAGTTCAAATACTACTGCTGCAAATACTTAACTCTTTGGTCTTAAAAATTGTAAACCTCAATTTCTTAAGAAAATATTACATCATAAAATGTTATTAGGACAAAGTCAATAGTATGTTCAATACTACAAGTGTTATTTGTAGACACAATTGAACTATTATTAGTTTCCTGTATTTCTTAAAAAGTTATTGAAGTTTCTTGTGTAAATATGAAATATTCTATTTCACAAGATTCTTCTCTGGTATCTTCCAAGAAAAATATCAAAATGACTATTCAAATTTGCAAGGTAACTTCCAGGAGAAAAAAGTGGGACAGACATCTGGCTTTAAATGGCAGTATTAAATTTGCTGTGAAACACAAAATCAGTTTTTACATTGAGAAAAGCTGCAGATTATGATGCTGTCAGTGGCTAGTAGGAGTTGGGTATTATCAACATCTAGCTAATACTCTCCTGTTCCCATTGTAATGTGTGCAAATCTCAGATATTTTATGTCCAAATATTTCTCATTGGCTGTACATATGAGAAAAATAAATACAACATGTTATTTCAGCTTTGTCCATTTTAATTCACCTGCCAGAAAACTGGATTCCAGGACCAGACTTTGTGAGCAGCTATTCTCAGAAAAGGAGACAGAGTTAACTTACATTCCATAATTTATACTTGATTTTAATTCCTAAGTGCTTTTTGTATCATGTTTAGCTCATAAGCTTCTTTAAAAATGTTTGATTTAAAGAAAATGTTATATAAATACTTAATAAATAATCCACAAATCCAAATTGTATAATAAATGAGAGATGACAGAAACTCATGTGGTTTATAACTGCTAAGCTAGAAAACTATTCATGAATTTTTTGCTGTGTCCAATACATAAATGATAATGCAACATCTAGATGCAACAGGTGTATCTCTTTCCCCCCTCCCCTTAGTTTCATTCTGACTTTGACATTGAGATTCAAGCAAGCAAAAGTACAAGTGGTTTCCTTTGAATGGTATTCAGGATATTTTGCTTGATATTATTATGTCTATACTGAATCTGTATCTTATATAAAAATAAAATATATAGATTTGAAATATATATTTATTTGAAAGGCAGAGTGACAGAGAAAGACAGGAAACAGGAAGAGCAAAGGAGAACTTGCATTCACTGGTTCACTACCCAGATGGTCACAACAACTAATTCTTGGCCAGGCTTGGACAAGGAGCCATCTTCCATACGGGTGGCTGCAGTCCAAGCACTTGGACCATCATATGCTGACTTCCCAGGAGGATTAACAGGAAGCTGGACCAGAATCACAGAATAGCTGGGCCTCCAATGGGCACTCTGTTTGATGATGCTGACCTTGTAAAGCACTGGTTTAATGAATTGTGCCATTATGTTCACTCTTCAGCACTTTTTTGTTAACTCTAATAGTCAGTTTAAAAATAACTTTCTGGGTCCACACAATGGCCTAGCAGCTAAAATCCTTGCCTTGCCTTGCAAGTGCAGCGATCTCATATGGGTGCCAGTTCATGTTTCAGCTGCCCTACTTCCCTTCCAGATCCCTAGTTGTGGCCAAGGAAGCTGTTGAGGATGGTGCAAAGCCTTGGTACCATGCATCCACATGGGTGATAAGGAGGAAGCTCCTGGCTTCTGATTTTGGACTGGCTCAGCTCCAGGCATTGATGCCACTTGGGGAGTGGATCAGTGGATAGACAATCTTTGTGTCTATCCTCTCTGTAAATCCGCCTTTCCAATTAATATAAATAAATTTTTAAAAATCAAAATAACTTTCTTTAGCAAAGTTTTGCCGTATCGCTTCAGATGAAATCAGAATATGTGAGTTTGCCACTATGCTCCAGCTCCTGACTCTGGCTTTGCCTGCAAGCAGTGGGGATGGCTCAAGTAATTGGATTCTCCAGTCCCCATGGGACACTTAGTTTTTTTTTGTTTTGTTTTGTTTTTTAATTTTTTTTTTAAAGATTTATTCATTTCATTACAGTCAGATATACACAGAGGAGGAGAGACAGAGAGGAAGATCTTCTGTCCGATGATTCACTCCCCAAGTGAGCCGCAACGGGCCGATGCGCGCCGATCCGAAGCCGGGAACCTGGAACCTCTTCCGGGTCTCCCTCATGGGTGCAGTGTCCCAAGGCTTTAGGCCGTCCTCAACTGCTTTCCCAGGCCACAAGCAGGGAGCTGGATGGGAAGTGGAGCCGCCGGGACCAGAACCGGCACCCATATGGGATCCCGGCGCGTTCAAGGCGAGGACTTTAGCCGTTAGGCCACGCCGCCGGGCCCGGGACACTTAGTTTTAATTTGAGGGGGGTTCCAGTTTTGCTCTAATCCTGTCCTAGCCATTGCAGTTATCTGAAGAGTATGGTATTACACTCCTTCTGCATAATAATTTTGTGGGACAGCATTCAAGACACCACTTGGGACAGTTACCTTCTATAGGTAAGTACCTGGAATCGAATTCCACCTTTCCTTTCAGTTCAGCTTCCTGTTAATGCCTAGCATAACAGACAGTAGACGATAGCTCAAGAACATGGATCTCAGCTACACATATTAAAGGTCAGGATGAAATTCCTGGCTGCTGCCTTTGGCTTGCCCTAATCCTGCCTGCTGTAGGATTTGTGAGAGGGAATCAGGACTTTCTCCTCTTTCTTTCAAAATCTCTTTTTTGTACATAAATAAATAATATTTTAACATATTCATTTGTTAACTATGATTATTTTTCTTTGCCATCATTTTATTAATTCATTTCACTACTTGGAAAAAATACAATTTATTTTAATTAACGTTGGTTGTTAAGGATTAAGCTTATCTCACTATGATTAATAAAGATTTATTAGTATGAGTAATATTGTTTTGGATTGCAGTACCAAGTCTTTAAAGTCATCAACTTTAACTCAAAGTTTATACTTTATATAAATATGCTAACATCAAGTTTAACACTATAAAAAACTAAAATAATTGCTACTTTTGTTCTAGAAAATAAATTACATGTACATTTTTATCACAGAACTAAGCCTGAAAAAAGAGTTTTATAATATATAAGATATTTTAAGTTTGGCCAAATAATAGTAAAGCCATTATTTACAAAACAAAAACTACTACACATAGCAAGCAGTGATGTTTGTCATCTAATTTATCCATTGAATTCCCATGAGGGAAATATTTTATTGTCAAAGACTTACATGTGAAAGAAGAAACATATAGCCCACAAGTAATGTTTATCTGTTTATCTATTAATATAGTTAATACATTATGAAACCTGGGTTTTTGAGAAGCAAAATTTATATTCATTGGATTTCTGCTGTTCCTAGTTAAAGTGTCATTAATTCAAAAAAGTGAAATCACTTACCAATTCATGTAGCTGTAAAACAATTATCTGATAAGAATTTCTACCCTTCTTTTATTGCAAGAATAAGTTGAACTTAATCATATTCCTGAGTTGACCTTATTAGTGAGAAAAAATAAAGAAAAAAAATTTAATAAGAAAAAAACTGCACAAACCCTTACTAAAAGGTCAAAACCTGCATAATCCAACATTTTTACACTGACACTGAAGATCTGATACTATTCTCACTTCTGTCTCCACCGTACTATAGATAAAATTCCTGTGGTTCAGGAAGGACAGGGAAGAAGGAAATACGTGTAGAGTTCCAGAGAACCCCACAGGTGATAGAGATGAATCTTCCTTTGTGGGTTACTGAAGGTCATTCTTTCAATCCTGTTTTTCATAATCTTCATTAATACAAAGCACAAGGAGGAATGAGACTGGTGGGGAAACACTCTGCAGAAGTGACTGTTCCATCACCAGAGGCATCACAATGTTGATAAAATGGACAGGTGACAATTTTAAAATAAACCCGTAAGGAGGAATTTTAGCTGAATACTGTACAAAATTCACTACCATTAACTAGGACAAGAACTTGATCTACTCAGTGTGTTTGAGTTAATCTAGGTATATATTCTACGTAAAAGGAACACATTTAAACACAAACTTTCTTAGATCAGGGGAGAAAATTTAAAGAGAATCTAACTTTGAAATTAGATGATGTTCTCAAGTTACTGTTTGTTCCTTCTCCCTAGAAAACACATGAATTCCTGATGTGAATGATAAGGAAAGAGAGCTGTCACACACTTAGTACGTTTCTGCTTAGTTATATCTACAAGTCATCTCAATCTCCTTATTCTTATACAATTTTGTGTTAAAATGCTTATTTACTCTAGTTTGCATTTTGTATTAATTGACAATTAAGTCTTAATGAAATGCTGGAGTAGCACAAACACGTTCTTTAAGTGAAGATTTATTTTATTTTTTTGAACATTTACTCTTCAAATCACTGCAATGCCCAGGCCTGGGCTAGAATGAAGCCAGCAGCCAGGTGCTTCCTCCAGTCTGTTTTGTGATTGCGGGAACTCAAACACTCGAGCTATCTTTCAACGCTTTTCTCAGGTGTATTAGTCTGGAACTGGGTTGGAAGTGGAGTAGCCAGGTCTCAATCAGATACCTACATGAAATCCCAACATTACAAGTGGTGACTTACCATTCTGCACCACAGTAATTGCCCCCAAACATGCTCTAACCAACTGTTAATATTAATCTACTAAATGTTATCATCTTTCAGATGCTTCACTCATTTGTTTGAACTTAAAATTTAGATTGACATGATCATGTCAGACATCATTAACTCTGATTGTAACGCAGTTGATCAGTGGAGCAAATTAAAAGTACAGTGGACAGTCTCCCAAATAGAATTAGACAAGCAGAAGAAATGATTTCAGAATTGGAAGGTATTTCCTGTCACCAGGGGTAAACAAACAAAAGGCTGGAAGCAGAGCTGGATCAGGCCAGCGCAACGTTTTCACACAATAAGTCCAGTTGCACCAGCAACAACTGGGAAAACAAGAATGAAACTGGAATTAGAGTATGCTGTGACAAAGTGAAATACAAATTTTGACAGTTTTCAGTTTGCATTTTCACAGACTATAGAAATTGAAATCTTAATAAGCACCTTGCCATTATTAGAGATGTGATGTTATGTGGCTCCTACAAATGTAAGAAACACAATGGTCCACAAAAATGAGGAAAGAATTCCAAATTTCTGTGACAAACGTTGACAGAAAATATTGAGTGGCTTTAGAAACAAGCATGTTAAAGCAAACATATTGTATAAAAACATCAGATGAAAATGCTGCATGGGATGTCTGAATCATTATTCAACATACAAATAACAAAGGTGTTTCAAGAAGACCATCATGATTAGCTAGAATTCAGTGCTGACTTGTGTCTCTTCTCTGTAGACTAGAGAGAGAGCTGCAGGAAAAGTCATTGCAGAATTATTTATAGTAGCAATGAGTGTGATAGGTGCCTGAAAACAGAACTATGTGTTTTGCCATCAAAAATCAGTGAGTTAAATAAACAGGATTATAACAAAGTCAGAAAGGAAGCCAAAGGCACCTGACATAAAGTACAGTGTTTATAAATAAGAAATAACATCTGTAGAAATAAAATATTTATGTTGATAGCAAAAAAGCTTACTTCTAATAGTCAAAATAAATGTACCATCCATAAGTAAGTAATGGTTTTCTGGTTCTGGATTTGGACCATACAGGGTCTCACAATGTGACCACAGGGATTGGTGGACTCCCTGATGATAACTTTCTTAATTTTTAAATGTGTAATTGGCATTAACTAACTGTCCATTGGGCCCTTGACTTAGTAATGAATTTGTTAAATAAAATATAATTTTCTGAAAGTGTGTTTCTCCCTTTAGCTAAAAGCACTCTGCTGCAAATATAATAAATGCACAAGGTTAAAAAGCTTGATGCATACATTAAAATATGTAGTGAGCGTTTGGTGGTCCTGATGTCACATATATATGACATCAATTCTTAGTTCATCAGGGTGACATCTGAAAATTCAGATTAAGCTTGAAGCATGACAGTAGACTCCAGCAAACTTAGTCAAGAAGAGGCAATAGTGACATCTGCATTCTCAGAACAAGTGAATTTGCTAGGGGAATTTATAACACTCATAGATTTGTGTTATGTGGTTACTGATTTGTAAAGTTATTTTCTATTTTAGTGATAAAAAAGAATTAGATAGGACTAGCATGCATATAGAATAGGCAATAAAGTATATATTTTCCCCAAGATTATATCAACTCACCTTTTTGTCATAGTGTAGTCTAAGATAATTGAATAATTTAATATTGATTCACCATTTTGTTTCTATAATACTAAATACTCTGGTAAACATAGCTTTTTAAAACAGTAAAGAATGTATTCATAGGGCTCGGCGGCATGGCCTAGTGGCTAAGGTCCTTGCCTTGATCCCATATGGCTGCTGGTTCTAATCCCGGCAGCTCCACTTCCTCTCTGTTTCTCCTCCTCTCAGTGTATCTGACTTTGTAATAAAAATTAAAAAAAAAAAATAAAATAAAGAATGTATTCATAGATAATACAGTGGCTAGAAAGTAAACATTATACATATTCAGTTTCATATCATATACACTTTAAAAATTAGGGACCAGTATTCAGAGACACATTAAACAATTCTTTTGTGATGAAATGTGTTGAATTCTCTGTATGAAAGGGAAGGATACTAGTTCTAAATGCTAAACTATGGAATATTGCACCAGATCATGATGCAGGAGAGCCAGAAAGTTTTTATACTGAGTGGAACCCCAATTAGTGAGTCTCTACCACATGCCTAGATTGTGCTATTGGCAATCCTTTCAGTTGAGCCATCCAATCTGCCAGAAAGCACATATAAAAGCTTCTAGCTCTGAAGAAACATGGCAGTACTGTGATCCCTAGTTGGAGAACCAAAGTAAAAAGCCATTGCTTTCTGGATTATATCCTGCCATATTAGCAGATATATTTCCAGAACACCTCTGGGAATACATCTAAGAAATAATAGCTAGGAATCACTTGTGTATCTAGATCTTTCACATTAAGTTTCATTAACAATGATTGAACAACATATCATAGTTTTAGAAAGTTCATTGTTAGTCCTAAATTGTATAGAATTGATACATCCAGCTTCCAATTGCAAGCAAACCCAATAAGCATGTGACTCAGAAATTTACAAGAGTTACACAATTTCACTCCATGGGCTCAGACCTAGGTTTGTGTAAATGAGAAATCTCTTGTGCAAAACTGTAGAAGAATCAGTTTTAACTTCTGTGAAAAAATTTGACTTAGAATGTGAATGCAAGCTCAAAATTGATGGCAGAAATATCGCAGACTAACTCAGAAGTGCTACTGAGAATAAATGTGGAAGAAAATGTATATGAACAGAGAGAGTTCGGGCACTACAAATAGTTTTTCATAGATTACAGAAAGACAAGAAACCTGGGGGTATATAATAGAAATGGTGACAAATAAGTCATATCATTTATCTGTGATTTGGAAGGAAAAATCCTGGATTATAAAAGATAGAATATGTCTGACACAGAAGTATATGGATGCATATACAAAAGTTGAGTATGACATATTGGAATATCCACCATGGGATAAAAATCAAGAACTGGAATAACAATTGACATTCAGTCACTAAGATCTTAGTATGTTGGAATAATTATAATAGCAATACTGGAGGCTCTCTGTATGTGTTTGATGTCCTGTATATAATGTACAAATAGCTACAATTGCTGTCAATTACCCAGCATGTAAGCAAACACCAAACCAATATATATGTGCACTTGACAATTTTCCCTGAGATGATCAAGAAATCTTTGGTAATATGTCGACTATGCAGACAACTTTTCCAGAAGAAACTTAAAGGCCATACCAAGTGAACCTTAGCCGACAATAATATCCAAGATTTGCAAATCCAAAATTATTAGCATGAGATTTTATGAAATATTACATCAAATCAGGAAAAACGTTTCAAATAAAAAGAGGCACGGTTGTCTGTTCATGCAAACAGAATAAACTAGCCATGCCAAACACTGTAGCACCCAGAATCTGCTAGCATGAAGTATGAACACTTCATGAAATCACAGATCACTTAAAAATTAATACCAATTTTCTTTTTAAATTATTTTTACCTGAAACTCAGAGTTGCAGAGAAAAGGAGGAAAAAACAGGGAGAGAGAGATACCTTCTCTCTCTCTGTTTAATTCACTCCCCAAATGGTTTCCAGGGCCAGAGCTGAGCCAGATCAAAGTTGGGAGCCAGCAGTTCATTTGTGTCTCCTATGTGGGTCAATTAGCAGAGAGCTGGATACAAAGTTGAGTAGAGGGTCTAGCTCAGTAGCCTAGTAGCTAATGTCATCTCCTTGCATGTGCTGCAGTCTCATACAGACACAGGCTCACATCCAGCTGCTCTACTTCCTTTCTCTACTTGTGGCCTGGAAAAGCGGTTGAGAATGACCCAAAGCCTGGGCAACATGCACCCGCATGGGAGAGGTGGAAGAAGCTCCTGACTCCTGGCTTCAGATCAGATGAGCTCCAGTCATTGTGGCCACTAAGGGAGTGAATCATCAGACAGAACTTTCTGACTCTCTTCTCTGTACATCTGTCTTTCCAATTAAAAGAAACAAAGGAAGGAAGGAAGGGAGGAAGGAAAGAAGGGAGGAAGGAAAGAAGGGAGGAAGGGAGGAAGGAAGGAAGGAAGGAAGGAAGGAAGGAAGGAAGGAAGGAAGGAAGGAAGGAAGGAAGGAAGGAAGGAAGGAAAAAGAAAGAGAGAGAAAGAAAAGAAAGAAAGCAAGAAAGAGTAATCAGAACTTCAACTGCTATGGAATGGTGGTGCCACAGGCAGAGGATTGGTTCACAATACCATCATACAAACTCCACTAATTTTGTAATGTCATATTCCATCGAATAGGAGTGTATGCCTTGAGTAAAATACCTTTATTGAGTGCTAGTCAATAGGTGGAAAAAGGAGTCCATAAATTAAGAAGTAAAGTAATAGTGACACATTTTTGTCTGTTTCCCTCCCTCCCCATCAAAATTGAAGAATATTGTACTTCCATCTCCACAAATCTGATTATTGTATGGCTGGAGGTCCTCTTCCAGAACTAAAGTGCATTTCTGCCAGAGGACAAAGTGGAAATTTCACTAGCCTGAAAACTAAGATGTAACATAGAAGCTTAAAAAAATCTTGTAATCGTACTTCAACACAACAACTGGCTAAATACTAAGATGAAATGGACATGAAACAGCTGAATGGTACCTTATGGCCATTTTAAGGTATAGAGCAGCCGGTCCTGTATATGAACTAAAATTGAAATGTCAATGAGCTAATCATAGGTTGTGGCTAGGACTTGTTTTCCTTTTTTTTTTTTTTTTTCTTTTTAATACACTGGTTACTCAAAACCATGTCAATTCCATAACATTGTGAATTGCTGTTGATGTTATATTGGGACTCTTAATTGACTGTGATGATATTCTGCCAGCTCAAACTTCAGACCAGAAAAGGTCTCCCCAAGAAACTGTTCAACCCATCTGGACAATAAGTAGCTGGACTCTATGCTTGGTATATGTTTGCAATGAAAGAATCTTGATTGAATTTGAACTGTAATACTACATCAAGGTGGAGGAATCCACCGGGGGAAGGGGAGGGGGAGGGATGGGGGGATTCCCAGAGCCTATGAAACTGTCACATAATGCAAAATAATTAACAATAAAAAAAAATCTTGTAATCGGAAGTGTTACGGTCTTGGCTAGGGTATTAACCAAAAGAATGTGGTAATGCTGTTCTTCTACCAAAGTGACAGAGGGAAGTATGAGACCACCTGGGCTTTGTACGTTGTTACTTCTGTAAATTATAATCTGAATAAATTCCATCACCTTGTATTACTTGACCAGCCTATTTAAAGGTATCTAAGGTAGTGTTTCATATGCTTCCATTGCTTTATAAACTATTTATATAACTTTATGTTACAAGAGCCTTCATTATAACTTTGCTTACAGTAAATATTACAATTAATTTTTTTGGTTATATAGTAAAATACAAATATTGCCTTGGGTATATTTTGTAATGTTCTTTTGATCCTTCAAATTGGCGAATATATGCATGGAAAATCTACAGTCTTCATTTAGTTTTATTAATTGCTTGTCATGTATATAACCAGACAAAAATTAGACATCAAAAAAAAAGTACAAAAATAATCACTTCTTATTCTGTTCAACTACTTTCAGTAACAGGAAGAAAAAAAATTTAATTAGTTTCCACTGGAAAGATGTTATTTCCACTAAGACAGATGACACTTCATGATGTAGCAATATGATCAATGATGTATTACTGAGAATGTTGAAGAAAATATTCCCTGGAGAATGTTTAGAATTTATAGATGCCAGATGCTCTTAGGGTAAAACCATCTTTTTTATTATATTTTAATGACTAAAGGGCAAAATCAAATAGAAGGGAACATTATGGCAAAGTAGTACTTGAAATCAAAGCAACGAAATGGCACCAATTATAAACCAAAGCTACACTTTAAAAAATGTACTACAACTTTCTTGGAGTTCATAATGCAAATAACATAACACTTTAAAAGTATATTTAATTGCATTGTGTGTAGGCAAAAGCAATTCAAGAGGAGAAAAAATAGGAAGAAAAATAGGAAAATGATTAGAGAAAGTATGTTCAACAAAATGATGAAGAAAAAGACTGGATAATTAAGATGATCTAAAACTGCTCCACTAGTTTCTGAAGTCAACGATGTCTCAAGTCAGGGGATACTACCCGAGATTGACAGGTAGCACATCTATTATTCTTCCTTTCCCCTGTGCTCCTTTTCACTGAAACAATCTTCTCTAGGAATCCCTTCAATACCCCAGGCACTCTCCTCACTCACGTGTATTTACTACTGTACTTTCTGGAAGTCTTGGCTCAAACATCATAGTCTGAATGAGACCCACTTAGATTATATTAAAAATGCAATAATTCTAGTTTTCTTCCTCTTGTCTGCATATGTTGATCATTTTTTTCTGTGTTACCTTTTCTTCAATATCATGTCCAATTCTGAAAACAGTCAACATTAAAATGATTCAGATGGGAAGAGTTTGTATGGTAATGGTATGAAAGGAGGTAAACAAAGAATAACTAGTGTAAGGAATAATGAGGGTACTTAGCGACAGCATGATTTCCCTTTCACGTGAACTATCCTTGCTCTTAACTCAGAAATCGTGAGTGTGTGTGTGTGTGTGTGTGTGTGAAAGGGAGATTTATACCAACGAGAGAGAGAGAGAAAGATCTTCCATCTGCCAGTTCATTCCCCAAGTTGTCACAATGGCTGGACGTGAGCTGATCCAAAACTAGGTGCCAGGAAATTCTTTGTTTCTCACATGGGTGCAGGGTCCCAAGGCTTTGGGTCATTGTCTACTGCTTTCCAAGGCCACAAGCAGGGAGCTGGATGGGAAGTGGAGGAGCTGGGACATGAACTGGCTCCTGTATTGGATCCCAGCACACTATAGGAGAGGCTTTAGCCACTGAGTCATTGTGATGATTCCCTATTTTTTTCTTTAATGCTTAATTCAAACAGATGTGGTTGTTTTTTTCTATTAAGGTAGATGAACTTTCTGTCTCATATTGCCTTCTACTCCAGGATTTTATTTGAACACTTCTTTTGTTGTATTTGATAGAAGTACTCTTCTTCACTGATATAAGTTCTCCAAAGTTTAAAACAAATCTAGCATTGAAAGCTCTTTTTTAGCCTCTCCTGTCAACACATTTACTAACAGATCAGTGAGGACATTAAAGCACATCACCCACTACAGACTGTGTGGAAAAATACTTTAAGACATAATGTCAAAAATATTCAACATTGATCTCCTTAAACCTCAAATTTTGATTTCCTATTTCATTCAATCTTCAGTGATTTTATTTTGTTTCCATTTCAAAATATTTCTATCCTTCCCTTTTCTCAAGTGTTTGACATCTAATACTCATCCATAGCTGTCCATTGGCCAGCACACCCAGCAAGTAATACACCCAGGGAAGAATGTAGAGACCAGACAATGATGAAAACTACTTTGAACTCCTATAACAATATTATGAACTAGATTTTTTATCAGATTTCTCTCCTTATCACACACTACTCAGATTAGACTTAATCCAAAACTGAAGCAAATAACTGATGCTCTAAAAACTCTTCTTTCAAAAGTGCTTTTTAAGAATTGGCTGCCACGGTCACATTTGCTGTCAAACTACTTAGATCACTCTGCTCACTCCCACTTGCAAATCTAATTTTATCTAATCGTTTTCTAAAATGCCTGCCTATGGCTCCTTATAAAAATCTTATTTTTAGTTGAAAACATTTTAGATCCTGAAATCACTATAAGCTGCTTACTGCAATAGCCTTTTCAAATACTTCCCCATCTAAGCTTGTATATTATTTTTATTTGACCATGCTAATTAGATAAATTGCTGGAAATATTCTTAACATATTACGTCCTAATAACAATGGAATTCAGGAAAAATTAACATGAAGTAAGCCCAAACAGATAATCTGAACTATAAGGCAGCTTGATAAAGACATGAATAATATACATTTTCTGCAATATTTAGGATTGTTCAAGTCTCAAATATAAATCAGAATGTGCAGTAGCAATAATAAAGGTTATAAGCACTTCTCTTCTTAATTCATTACATTTAGCTTTTGAAGAAAAAATTTTTGATTTATCTACTTGATGATACTATTCCCAAATTGGATAAATTCATTCTCAAGTTCAGACACCATTCACATTATTTGGTTTTTAGCTATATATTGGAATTTGCAATGCAGTTTCAAGATACGTTTTATTATTGCTTATGGATGTGAAAATGTGTTTTGCACTTAGAGACTGTATTAGAGAACTGTTGCTTTTGAATATATTGCCAGCTCCCTGCTTGTGGCCTGCGAAAGCAGCTGAGGACGGCCAAAATTCTTGGGATCCTGCACCCTCACGGAAGACCTGGAGGAGGTTCCTGGCTCCTGGCTTTGGATCGGCGCAGCTCTGGCCCATTGCGTTCACTTGGGGAGTGAATCACCTGACGGAAGATCTTCCTCTCTGTCTCTCCTCCTTTATGTATATAAGTCTTTCCAATAAAAATTAATCTTAAAAAAAAAAGAAAGAAAACCAAATACAGTAAGTAGCATTATTAATTGTTTGGAGAAATTTCAGGAGAAACAATGAGGATAAAAAAAGATCCCACTGCCATTGGGAATTTCACTCTGAGCCCAAGCCAAAAAAACAAAGGTGACCTCAGGTTTTGTCACACAGTGTGATGAGATAGACAGCTAGTTCAGGATCACAGGCTTGGAAGTCACTCTTCCACCACCATTTACGTGCTCCCTCCTGCCCACCTGTGATGCTGCCCTCCTATTATCACCTGGAACCTCAGAGGTGACGGTATTGCATTGTTGTGTAACCATACCCCTCAGAAGCCCCCATAAAGACTCCTGATGAGAAGGGGTTCACTCTATTGGTTGTGTGCTTCCATTGCTCTAGCACTCTGACTCTTGACCTCCTCAGTACCTGCTTGCTCTCTGGCTTGCTATGAACAAATCTGAGAACAGGTATCCCCTGAGCATGGCTCCTGGGTGTCTGTATTCTTCACCCTCTGTTCACTGCTTGGGCCCAACAGTGAACATAGCAATGCTAAGATGTTTTGTATTTTTAATGTGTGTACTATCGGGAGTTCCAAGAGAGGTAAGACCTAGAAGTAGTAGACTGTGGGCAGAGAAGCCAGGGAAAGGTGAATGGCTGCAGCTTACTAAGTGTGTCCAGATTATTCATTGTATGTCTTTAGGATAACTTACATTGCTGGAGAAGCTGGGACATAGGTCTTCAGTTTAACAGATGGACTTCAGGATAATGACCATTTGTTTCTCTTGGGGTTTCAATTGACTGGATTGCCATATGGACTTTTGATTTGCTATTTCTAGTGGGCCCTTTTCTCACCAAGATTGGTTAATAAAGACTCCTTAATAAACCTCAGATGTGTCTGGCATGATCTTGCTTGCACCCCACAATAACAGGAAAGAAAAATTTTCATGCAGAAATTGTCAGAGTGAGGAGTGACAGGCACATTGTCCCTGAAGGCCTCAGTCATTTTGTATCGGCTTTCCTTTGCCCACAGTTCATAAAAATTGTGCCATTCCAGTCATCCACCAATGAGATGTAACCTCCTGGCCTCTTAGTTGAGAACAGCACCTACCAATCTCTCACAGCCCCTCCTCCTAATCCTTGTCAATTTACCAAGCACCTGTGGCAATCACCTGTGATGATCTCAGACACCAGTCTCTGGGGTCCGCCTAAAGCCCCTCCCAACTGAATTCCCCATTACCGTCAAAACTTCTACACTCACCTGGCTCTCCCCTATTCTTTTCCATCTCTTTGCTTTCCCCTGCCTTGGCAGCCTACCATCCTGCCACCATGGCAGGAGACATTCCCTGTCTTATTCTCTCTCCCTTCATCCCCACCCTCCCATTCCTATCCTGCTGGAATAAAAAACCTCCTAAGTACTTCACTACATCTGCAATTTTGGCTTGCAGTAAATTTATTGTAAAAGGAGGACTTGGCTGTGGGAAATTAACTGTGTATAAGAACAAAACTGTATCTAAAAACTAACAAATATGAAAAGCAAAAGTCACTGAAAATATTATAGATGGAAGCCTGCAAAGCATCTGGGGGGGAGTGGTTCAAGACAGAAAGACCCAGAAAATTCTGGAAGAAGTATCTTTTAGGCACAATTTTGAGAGAGAGAAAAAGTAGAACAGAATTCTAATCCTGTCTGGCTTACTCAGAACAACAATAAAAGGCCATCAAAAAGGTGTGTCTGGCAGCCTCTTTTCATTCCCATTCTAAGCTGATATCACCAGGGTCATTTCCTTGCTTCCTCATGATAACAGTTCAAATAAACGGAAGTTAACACTGATTTAATCAAAAGCAGTTCTGAGGGATTCCTTTGCATTTCCACAATGTGACTTTTTTTTTAGTGGTAAAACCGGAACTCTGGGAGATAGAATTTAAACCCTAATAGGAGCTCTACCTAGCCTAATTGCTATGCTTATGGTAAATCCAGAAGCCGGCAGAGCTTCTCTTTCCAAAGGAATCAAAATTAGAGGAGATACAAGATTTTATGTTTACAAAGAGAAATTTTACCATGGACCATGACTCTAACTATTCTTACACTACATCAATTGAAGATCTTTATCTTCCTTTGTTTCTGTAACTGTGACATTCAAGTAAATATTATTTGAATATTATATTACTTAAATAATAACATCATGCTATTAAATATTTGCTTTAAAAAGAATTGTGTATCTTGCTCAAATGTAGTAGCTGAGTCCCTGCCACCTTGGGGGATCTTTGGATTGAACTCCTTGTACTCACAGCTGAGTTGGCCCAGATTTGACTACTGTAGGTATTGAACTTGTAAGTGAGAGTTCTTTCTCTCACTCTCTAGGGTAAATTAAAAACCCAAAAGGAGCATAATTTCGTGTTGTTAAATTTATGAGAAATTTATACAGACAGAAGAGTGCTCAAGTTATGCCATGAAAATTTCAGTAACTGAAATTAAGATACTGTAAAAAAATATATATCCTTTTCTGGTCTGGGCACCGAAATTTGGAAAAACAGAGAATCAGACATTGTTGAGTGAATGACCAAAGAAATTCACACTGTGCAGGTTTTTTATAAGGGTAGAGAGCCTCAGGCTTAAGGAAGCCCTACAATAACAATGTATTTGGTTCAGAGAAACTTTTTCTAGCTGTAAGCTGTATTTCACCATGTCATACTGAACTGAGTGCTAAGACTATCTCTAAATGTCAAGTTTGGTGGCTGTATGTACTTGTTACTTATCAAGCATCCTCCAATAAAACATGTTAGTAGCTTAGCCACCTTTGGTTCTGTTCTAAGAGCAGTTATAATTCCTGTGCCAGCTTCTCAGGTTCCAAGTTCAACAGTTAATTTTCTCAGTTACATTATATTTAGAGATAGAATTGTTTTTTTAATTATTATTAATTATGTTGCATTATGTGACACAGTTTCATAGGCTCTGAGATTCCCCCATCCCCTCCCCATGCCCTCCCCCCATGGTGGATTCCTCCACCTAGTTCCAGTATTACAGTTCAAATTAAGTCTAGATTCTTTTGTTGCAAACAGATACCAAGCATAGAGTCCAGCATCTTATTGTCCAGATAAATTCAACAGTTTCTTGGGGAGACCATCTCTGGTCTAAAGGTAGAGCTGGCAGAATATCATCCCGATCTATTAGAAGCCCCGGCACAACATCAACAACAATTTACAACATTAGGGAATTAATTTACATGGTATTCAGTAATCAATATGTTATAACAGTGCAAGTTCTTAACCATATCCTGTGACTACTTCATTGACCATTCAATTTTTGTTTGCACACAGAACTGGCTGCTATATACCTTAAAGTGGCTATAGGGTACTATTCAGCTGTCTTGTGTCTCTTTTGACTTTAGTATCTAGCAGTTTATTGTGTTGACGAATTATTTTGCTGCACTTGGTAGATTTTAGATAGTCTAAACTGGCTTATAAATCTAACAAGGCCTTTGTCAACAGTTGAGGTGCAGAGCAGTTTTAAGAGGGGTGTGCAGAGAAATCTTCGATACCCTAGTGAGGAGTAACTAATCTTTGTATCCTATCTAGTAAGGTATATGTGGATTCACATTGATCATTTTCTGTTTGGTTCTAAGCTTTCCTTGTATTTCTCTGACTATCTATTCTTTTTGGGGGGGGAGCGGGGGCTCCGGGGCAATCCTAATGGTCATTGCAAGAGAGGATGGGGTTCCAAAGCTGGAGCTAAGCAAGCACATCTATTTTCTAGATTCGAAAAAACCAACACCAATAATAACTAATAGCTGTAGAATGCTGAGATTTATCCAGACCTGCTGTTGTCTTGGCCACACCTCCAGGTGGGCAGCACAAGTACTGCCCACCTATTTCCTAACTGGTTAGGAGACCACCAATGGGGAACATCTTACCTGTAGGTTCCCGCCCAATAGGAGGGTCAGGAAAGGCTTAAATGCCAAAGACCCTTCCTCAAACCTTTGTTGTCTCTCCCTCTTTCCTTTCCAGAGGCATCCCACCTCCTGGCTCACCTGGTTCCTTTGCAAATAAACTTTTCTGTCTGCAACCGGTTCCTGGCTTTTTATTTTTATATTAAGCTGAGGAAAGAACCCATCAGGCTTTTCTGGTACAAGCACTGTTTCTCAAATATTTTGAAATGGTAGTTATCATACTTTATGAGGAGATACTCAGCTGTTATTTGTTCAATAAAGAGAACTGCAAATAAGACAAAACAGCAATCTTATGTTTTTAGTGTTTTCAAACATTCCATTTAGTAATAATTTAATAGTGTGGCAAAAAAAATTTCCAAAATCTGACCTCAAAATTCATCAGGATAGAATTTGCATTTCTCAAATCACCGCCAGGATCTATACAACAAAAGGCATGAAGTATTATAGTTTATGGTGAGAGTTGGTGGGGGTCAGATGAAAGTTAATCAGATATTGTGGTATTTAACTAAAAGATAATATCCAACTCCAAATCAGAGATAAGTGTATTAGATTATTAACATCATATTCATATACTTTAAATGCTATCCTTAATAACTGAGATATTTCAAAGTGAACACTTAACTTTGCACATAAGTACACACTGTCTTAAACCGAACCCCAACCATGTAAGAGCAAGACCCAGCTCCTATCTGTCTCCCTTAGAACAAGGTGTCCTTGTCAGCCTTTATAAATTTTTATAAATCTCATTTTAAATCTAAAGGGGAAAAATCACATTTTTTTCAGGTCCTCTTTAGCTTATGTTATAACCCGCATTTGTTGTAGGCCTTCTGAAGTGGGATGCAGCAACATCAATTTTTTTTTTTAAGATTTATTTTTATTGGAAAGTCAGATATACAGAGAAGAGCAGAGACAGAGAGGGATATCTTCCGTCCCACGATTCACTCCCTAAGCGTTCGCAACGGCCAAAGCTGAGCCAATCCGAACCCAGGAGCCCAGAGCCTCTTCCCAGTCTCCTCTTCCTCTCTGTCTCTCCTCTCTGTATATCTGACTTTGCAATAAAAATAAATAAAACTGAAAAAAAAAAAAAACTTTACTTCAAAGGAGTTTCTCTATAAGCAAAGGAAAACTCCTAGTTTCCGTGGTACATAGTTTTGAAAGAAAAAGCTCAGAAAGGTGTTATGGGTTAACTTCCTCAGTCCTTTTCTGATGCTAACTGACCAGACACTACTCTCTGGGCAATGGCCCAGAGGTTAAATTGAGTGGGAACTTTAGGTGGGAAGCTAATATGTTAATTTTACCCTTGCCTCTTGGGGGAAACATATTGAATTTGAGATGTGGAAGAGAAAAATGCCATTTTTATATTTGAGAAAAATGACTCTGGTACTCAGAAAACCTTAACTGCCTACTACCTCCTCTGACTCCTCACACAAGTTTAAGTCTTTAAATTTTTCAACAACCAATCAAGACAATGATAAATAATTAAGAAAGCTGTGATCTGAAATAAGTAAAAAAGTTAAAGTGATGAACAGTGATTGTGGCACTCATTCCTTTTAGGTACACATGGAAATAGATGAATAATAATGTAATATATCACACATACTATTAATAGTGTATATGTAATATTAATGTAATATAATAATGTATACTAATAAAATAATGTGATATAGTGTAATGTAAATAAATGAAAGTAAAACATTTACTTCAGAGTCAATATTCTAAGTGTTGTAGGGAATTTGAAGCGAAACTTGGTAGCAACCTCACTTCTTCTCTCACACAAAAGAATTTTCCTGTGTACAAACTCTAGTTTGTAAAGTGAAATTTACTTAAGGAGAAGAGGGAAAGTGGCTCCTGCCATAGTGGTAAGGAGGGGGCTCCAATGGAGAAAAGTCCTCAAGATCTCCTGCTATAGTGGCATGAGGGGCAATCCCAGGAAGGGAAGAAAAATAAATAAATAAATAAACAAGCAAACAAGGTAATGGTAGAAAGGGTGACTTTTATGCTCCATTTCAGGACAAAAGGGAAAAAAAATCATTCACAATAGTATCTGGTTACAAATCAAAGCAACTCAGAAGGGTGGAACTGGTTAGCTTTCTGCTCCCATTCTAATGATAGGTTGATCACTCAGGTACCATCAGAGTAAGTCACTTCTTGCTTTTTTCCTGACAACATTTATGAGATGGTGAATTGATAGGTTAATTCTGCCCCATGTCCTTCCTCAAGGGAAGAAGTTCGCTTGAAGAAAGCAGTGCTCTTGGAAAGCTAAAAAATTAGGAAGAATATGATTTAGATTTTTAAAAAGTAATTTCATCAGGGACCAGACTGTCTACCATCCTGTCTGACTCCTCATACATAAGTAGTGAGGTTAATAGAAGATCAAATTAAAAGGACTTCATGGTCTTGAATTTTATATTAGTAAACAGTGCTTGGGAGGCATTCCTATTATTATGTGACATGGTATCTTTTTCCCAAGTTCCAGCTGAAACAAGATGATAATGAAAAATCATCAACAAAGAAGATACCCTTTAATTTTTCTGTTATATAGAACATATTGAAGAATTTCCACGTGGACAGGACAGTGAGCAAAGCAAGAAGCCTCCTGTCCCAATTTCAGGTGGTGGGCTCCATGAGAAGACCAAAGAAACTTGTCAAACTAAGGGAGCAAACAAAGCAAGGGAGCAAAGGTGCACACAAAACCCATCAGAAACTCAAAATTTTAAACCTGTCTAGCCTCTTATTGATAAAATTAAAAAGCCATCAGATAGGTGGGATAGTATGATGAGCCCAATAACAGAAGCTGTTAGACATATTATTGTGTAAGCTATCCCCTTAAACTGTGAAATGTATGGAATATTAACTGATATAATGTGATGTTAACCTATGTGTGAGATGTATGAAACAAATAATACGATACATCAGCTTGTGTGTAACTTGTCCCCCTCAGATTAAGAAGCATTATTTAGTGACATGCCAGGACTTGTCTCTGGCTTAGGGCTTCCTTGTGAATCATTTTTAGAATCGGTATAGTCAAGATAACGTTCGGCTCCCCCAAGTGGTCTGTATAAAGGGGTTATGAAAGAGGGCCTGAAAACCAACCAATCACCAAAAAGTGCCAGAGAGAGTGAGCCCAGAAAATTGTTATAAAATTGAACCCAGGTGGCCAGGCAAATTGGTTTTTGCCAGCTCATGTAGGAAAGAGGCTCTGTCTCACCTACTCTGAGCCCAAGCCAAAGAGAGAGCCAAGTACCATCTACCACCACCCTTAGTTCAGACTCTCCTCTCTTTCATGTTCTCTCCAGGGAATGTAAAGTAATTGTTGTATCCTCTGTACTGAGACAAATAGGCTCACTAGAGGCAAGAGATTTAGGATTGGATACATGTGAAAAAGAAAGTTTAATTGAAGTAAAATAACTAAGTAGAAT
The DNA here is from genome assembly GCF_030435755.1 of Ochotona princeps. Lineage (NCBI taxonomy): Eukaryota > Metazoa > Chordata > Mammalia > Lagomorpha > Ochotonidae > Ochotona > Ochotona princeps. The sequence continues at coordinate 33,352,955 of NC_080835.1, read as the reverse complement.
TCAAGCCAGTTTGTTGTGAGGATAGTAAAAAAGCACTAAAGGCATGATCCTATAATCTCTTAATTGTGCTAGGAAGTTACAGAACCATGTAGCAGGTACCTTGGTTGTTACATTCTTATGATAAAAGCAGACAATCATAGGGATGAGATTGGTGTTTTGTCTCCCTCTATGTTCTAGCAAAGGGAAAAATTTTGTGGACTCTTATAGGGACTTGCTCTTTCTCATACCAAGATGGGCCTGAACTAACTACCCTTTAGCCCATATAATTGATCATAAAATTGCAGGAAATAGAGTGAACTAATCCAAAATTAGAACATGGGGAAGAGACTTGTAACTTCCAGATTTGTGATTCAAAGCTAGTTGTCCCATATCATTAGGGAGAATAATACATTTTTTTTCATGCAAAACAATTGTTAAGGTGAATATGCTAATTCCTTAATCAAAATGAAAGCACACTCTCCTGTTAAAGTCCAGATGATTGTATTTACATTCTTATTTGAAGTACCAACAGAGAAAAAAATATGTGGAAGATAATTGGATTTTAGATGAGAATAACAATCCCTCACTGAAGGGGAATGAATGACTAGACCTTAGAAATCAGTCCTTATTTTGTGCATTTTTGTTCCTTGACAAATATCCCACTCCAGGAGTTCACACCAATGGATGGCTAATTCATCAGAGACGACAGCTGAGAGGAAAAGGACTATTTCAAGCAGCCATCGGTCTTGGGGAAATAATGATCTCTGGATCCAACATGAGCCCAACCAGTCAGTGAAAAGAATTTTTAGCAGGAAAGAGGAAAGAGGAAGCTGCAGAGGAATGTTAGGGGGAAAAAGTGAGTCCCAGATAATTAAGTAATTTTAATTTTGTGTTTTGAATATCTTCTAACCACTCTGAGGGTTCTTTCATAGGAACCTCAGCTGCTTTCAGTTGATGGCTACACCTTTCCTCCTCAGCTTGGTATAGGTCTGTTATTGGAGTCATCTCCTTTCACTGAGCTCCTGAAATTCTCATGCAAACACTCACAAGGTCAATCACACATACATTACAAGATTAATGGCTGGTTTTCATTAATTCAAATATGAAGAGAAGAACAGGGAAGATGCCTCACTCAAGGTAAAAATGTGAAAGAAATGAAAGATGCTTTTATTATTATTTATTATTATTATACACAATTCATATTAATTTTATAGTTTTAATGAGATTTAAGTTCTAATGTTGAATTTTTTTTTTGTTTAAAGATTTTATTATTATTGGAAAGCCAGATATACAGAGAGGAGGAGAGACAGAGAGGAAGATCTTCCATCCAATGTTTCACTCCCCAAGTGAGCCGCAACGGGCCGGTGCGCGCCGATCCGAAGCCGGGAACCTGGAACCTCTTCCGGGTCTCCCATGCAGGTGCAGGGTCCCAAAGCTTTGGGCCGTCCTCAACTGCTTTCCCAGGCCACAAGCAGGGAGCTGGATGGGAAGTGGAGCTGCCGGGATTAGAGCCGGTGCCCATATGGGATCCCGGGGCTTTCAAGGCGAGGACTTTAGCTGCTAGGCCACACCGCTGGGCCCTAATGTTGAATTATTTAAGCTATAATCATGATTTCAATAATTCCAATGGGAATTTTTTTCTTACTTCCTTTTTTTTCTAGGTAAATCCTTAGTGGGGATTATTAAAAAGTTACAAAGGAAACATTTTATTTAATATATATGCCATAGAAAGTAACTAGAAAGATATATTTCATCCATAAATTATAGAAAAAATAAACTTAGAAGAAGTTATTTGGTTCTATGTTCAAGCACAAGGGAACTACTATTTTCAGTATCTCTTGGCTCCTTTCTGTATATCTGCTAGCATTTTCACTATAAGAAAACATTTCAAAATGTCACAACAGGGAATTGTTAGTGTGGTTTGCAAAACTTTGAAACGTAATTCCACTTAACTGTTCAGGTGTCCTGGGACTGTTCTCAACTGCTTATCCACATATTTTCCTGCCTCAATCAATACTCTATTAAGTACAGCAGTCAGCCATGAAATGTTATGTCTATTTTTTCCATCCTGTTGTTTCATTATAGGACAAAAGTTCCCCTATGTGCTATTTCTAGAATGTTATAGACAATAAATCCATTTAATGAGAATGATTAAAATTAATCTTACAATGCAATCAGTATAACTTGTATATCATGTACATTCTCTTACTGGGTTTTGTATGAATTTGTTACAGGAACTATTGGAACTTTTGAATGTGTTGCTATAATTTACAATTCAAAATACGCATTTATAGGATCTACTTATATCAGTACTCAGATGACAGACAATTTATTGCTGAATCAGTTTTTGGAAAATTTTTTGCCAAAACTGTTTTGCCTTTATAGAGAAACACACCATTGAGTTTTAGATAATTCAGTCTATCCAAAATGGCTGAAAAGGGAAAAGATATGCTTACTTTAATCATAAGATAACAGAAGGAAAGAGGAAGAATTTCATTCCCAGAAGAGAGAGGACTTTTCAGTGCAAATTTTACAGAAAAAACAAAGACACTATGGAGGAACAGTGGAGCTAGCATGATCCTGCAGCAGTGAGCAGAACACCATTGGTGGCTCCTGCAGGAGACACTATCTTCTTAGAGTGCTGTGAGATGTGATTGCTGTCAACCATGACATTGATGCTGATGATCAGAATGACAATATTGACTGATGCTGACATTTTTTCTTTTTGTCAGTAGCTATTTTTTTAAACGCAAAAAATTGGTAGAAAAAAAGAAATCATTAAGCTTTTTGTGGTATCATGTGATAGGTATGTTGATATCACATCATACGTGTGTGTATGTGTAAAATGTGCAATAATGGTAACCATATGTATCTCAAATATTTTACATTTCTTAGTGATGAAAATTCAAAATCCTGTATTCTGTTTCCTGTTTTCTTCTGATGATATATGCAGTATTTATCATTATTTCTTTACTGTGATTTGAAACCCCAGACCTTACCATTCCCATCTTGCTATAACATAGTACCATGAATCAATCTTTCCCTATCTTCTTTCACCTGTTAGCCACCATTATATCTTAATTTTTTTAAGATGATGTACCGCTTATTGACCGAGGTAAACAATTCTACCAAAAATATGTGAGTACAAATGTCTCTTTTTCCTAATGATTTTCCCCAGGATGGGTGCACACCAAGTAGTGGGGTTGATGGAGTATATGGTAGTTCTTTTAAAAAATGCAAACAATTTTCACAATTTTATAGTCCCATCAACTTTGGACAAGTATTCCTTTATTTGCTTCAGAAGCTGCTCAACATCCAATGTCTTTGGACTTTGATAATAGCCAATCTGACTGGAATTAACAGTACCTTCTTATAGTTTAGATTTGCATGTCCTTGGTGAATATGTGACATAACCATTTTATGTACATATTATCTTCTTGTATGTCTACCTCTGAGAAGTGTTCATATAAATCTACTGCCCATTTCAAACTGTGTAATTTGTTTTGTCTTATTTGTTATTGAGACTGAACTCTCAAAATGTAAGGGTAGATCCTGTCCTTTCATGTCTTCCTTACACTATTGTGTCTTTACTTGTCTTTTATAGAAATGATTCACTGAATTGAGAGAACAATACAGATGACTCAACAAGGTTCTAATTATAGACTCAAGAAATCATTTTCTTACCAAATAGATAAAATGCTGTTGGTCAATATTTTTCAAAGGCATTTGCTTTGGTGAATTCCAGGTCAAGGGAAGGAGAGTTCACGTATAAAGAAGGAAACAACCATCTACATATTCCCTTTCTGTTCTCAAAGCAGGGAAAACTAGTCAACCCTCATTAGTTGCCTAAATAGCATTAGTCTTATTGACCAATCAAGAGCACCACTCACCAGCGAGGATTTTGAACAGGAGCTGGTCATGCCCTTCTTGAGTTGAGTTTCAATTTGTGAGACCCTTTACTTGTAGCTGCTTAAGATGCCTGGGAATTAAACAATAACTGCCCAGCAGCTTATTTTGTGCTTCTCATTAACTACCTTCTCACTTCCACAGCCTAAAGTTATTTTAATTGAAAATTTTCCCCAGAAAAACAAAAAAGAGATGGAGGAATCAAATATGACAGGTTAACCAACTCAGTATAATTTTATTTTATAATAATTAAGCCTCTTCTCACGTGTAACATAACATAAAAACTAAAGAACTCTGAATCAGGATAAAATCTTCCCTAAGGTTTTCATCTCCTGCTTTGAGAAGCAAATCTTTTTACACTTTTATTCCTCCACTGGGTTTGACAAACACTCGCAGAAATGTAGAATGGATAAAGACAGGTTCTGCTTGAATAAATTTATGTTTTGAAAAATTTCAATTGATTTTTTGAGGCAGAAAATAGGCTGATAGAATGGAATCTCGATTGTCCTGCAGATTTTCAGTGGACCAACATTAGACCACAGTTTACTTGCTAATCACACCATGGCTGAAAACACAACTCTTAATGCATTTTCCCCTACATATGAATATATGAGGATTTTAAAACTGTTTTGTGTCATAGCAAAAATGTTACTTCTGTGTTTTTAATTCACTTTCTGATGTTATATCAAATACAAAGCAGATGTTGTACTAGAAGAACAAATGACAATTTTAAAATCTGTTTCTTAGTAGAGCCTACTTTTGAAAATATAGCACTAAGAAGAAAAAAAAGTGCTGTCAAAGTCTGATCTTCATTTAAAAATAAAATAAAATAAAACATTTAATTTCTTTGAAAAGCAGATTTACATAGAGAAAAGCAGAGATAGGATTCAAACTGGCACACATATGCCATGCCAGAACAGGTGGAGGCTAAATTAACTCTGCCCTGGTGTCAGTACCCCTCCCTTTTATTTATGTTTAAGACATGCCGCTCCTGGATGAGGTGGGTAGCAAGGTTTATGTATAGCACTCTCACACCTTCTTCCTCTGGCTTAGTAGTTTACTGTCATCTAAAATCCTGTCCTCAGCATGATATTCATAGGAGGAATAGGAAGTCATTCATGTCAACCCTCTGTCAACATAGATCAATAAATGAGTGCCTAGAAAGAGAAGGACCCTAATTGGATCATGAACCCAGAACACAGTGTAAAGAGTTCCAAATTCAGTATTTCCTGATTTTTCACATGTCCACTCATGCATTTAAAAAAATATTTTATTTATTTGAAAGGTAGAATGATGGGGGTGGGGGAGAAATAGAGAGAAAGATAGAGATAGAGATAGAGATAGAGATAGAGATAGAGATAGAGAGAGAGAGAGAGAGAGAGAGAGAGAATGAGAATGAATGAGTGCTTCATCTGGTGGTTCACTACTTGAATGCTAAATAGACATATCAGCCAAATGCAGACTGAAGCCAGATGTCAGGAACTCTTTCTAGATCTCCTACATGTATGGTAGGGTGCAAATGCTTGAGTCTTCCACTTTTTCTCAGTCCCATTACCAGGTAGCTAGATCTAAAGTGGAGAAAGGTTACTCAAACTAGTACTCTAATAAGGGAATTGGTGTTGCCAGTGGTGGTCTTACCTGTGAGCCACAATGTTCACAGTGAATGTCCTTGCATTCACGGCCTGTGGTCTTGGATAACTACATAACTGTTCATTACATTTTGATTATGATAATATGCCTATTCTGGAAAAAGTAGATTAATCCATGTACAGTGTTTTTAGAGAAGGCATTTTTCAGTTGAAGATTAAAGATAAAATGAAGAATTAAAGATGAAAGCAGGAAACAAACTTTAATCACTGCTCATTTTTAGGTGCAAGGAAAAATCACTATGAATTTTGGTAAGACCTAAATTCTCATATTAGGTATAATAAAAATCATTATTTTATCTTTCTTCTTCTTTTTTATTATGTGCCATTTTAATAACTGTAAGCCCTAATGAAAAAGTGAAGTTTATTATAAGCTCTAGAAATCTCCTGCCATATCACTCAGGTTCCAATGATACTGGAAAGCTTTTAATTGAACTATAAATTGAAACGATGTGCAAGAAAAAAATATGTTTCATTGGTCTAATATCCATTCACTTTGGCCCAATGATCTCCACTGAGATATATTTACCCTTCAAATATGCCCCCAGACAGTAACAAAAACAAGTGGAAGATTTTTATTATGACATTGTTTGCATCAATAAATAATCAAAATGAAGCAAATGTAGATCATCCAGGATTAGGTTAAATCAGTTCTGGTAAGTTCTTCAAATTGATACAATTAGCTACTTATTTGAAAGTGATGTACAATGCTGTATAGTGATAATAGTGTTAATAAATATGATACATAGTGTTAATAAATGAAATCCATGGCTTGATTGAATCCTCCCCTTGCATCCACTGGGATTCCATATGGGCACAAGTTCCTATCCTGTCTGCTCCAGTTCCCGTGCAATTCCCTGTTTATGGCTTGGGAAAGCAGTAGAGGATGGCCCAAATTATTGGAAACCTGTACCCAAGCAGAAGATCTGTTAGAAGTTCCTGGTTCTGGCTTTGGAACTGCTTAGTTTCAGCTATTGCGGCCACTTGGGGAGTGAACCAGTGGTCAGAAAATCTTTTTGTTTGTATCTCCTTCTCTCTGAAAATCTGCCTTTTCAATAAAAGTAAATAAATCTTTTATATATATATATATATATATATATATATATATATATATATTATATTATATTATATATAATGCTAAAACTGTTTTATTGTTAGGAGCCACAGACTTATGGGCCTTAGACTTGGCCTACCTGACAGCCTGTTGCATTGCAAAGCCTGCCTTGGGCAAGCAGGGCCACAGCAAGCAGGATATTAGGCCAGAACATCCTCTGTAAAGCAAGGGGAAGAGAACCTCCACCCTTGTTCCTGTTCAAATAATTAGTTCCTCCCCTATTTCAATATAGATGATTAGTTCCTTCCCTGCTTCAATGAAGATAATTACTCCCAGGAAACCCCTCCCCTTCTCCTCCTCCCCTAGAGAAGAAGGTGTATATATGAGGAGTAAAAATAAAGAGAGGCACTCTTTTCCACCAAGTACGAGTGTCCGTGTGTTTCTTGGGCCAGCAGCCCGGGGGCTAGCAGCCCAGCATTCCCAGTCCACCCTCAGAGTTTGAGCGTCTTGTCCTGCAGGTCGGGACATTTTATAGTATTTTGTGGTAAAAATAATGAAATGCCAATTAATGTACAGCCAAGATGAATCCTGGAAAGATTGTTAACAATTTTTAAAAAGCTAGTCACTAAGAACCACATTTTGCATGAACCATTCATATGAAATAACTAGAATAGGCAAATCTAAAAGGACAAGAAATAGATTACAATTTTATCAATTACATGTTAAGCTTAATATTTAAATTTTAGAAGACATATTATTTCCATCCCTTAAGATAAGGCAGAATTACATTCTTCTACTTCAAAGAACTGGCCAAAAAAATATTTAGTTTGTTTATAGTTTTGTATTTGCTAAATTGCATTACCTAAACATTTTCATAAAGTTTTAGTTGTTGTGGTAATTACATAGTGCTGGCAAAATAGTGATAACTATGCTTTAAATTCATTTAGCAGCACCTCAGAAAATTCATCAGTTTAATACATTACTTCTAGCATAATCTTTGATTGATCATTGATCACAAATCTTCACTAATACTCAGTCAACTGTGTTGAATTTATGTAGTATATTCCACTAGGCACACAAAATATGTTGATATTTAAAAGCCTTTACTGAATCTTGAAATTTATGTTTCTGTCATTTCACTTTTCATGAATTGGAAAGAAAAAAGTGAGAATGTAGTGATGGGATGGGGAATCTCAAAAATTAATAACAGTTGAATGCTACATGCTTTCTGTGTAATCAAAATTGTCAGAATCTTGAAAACACAGTTTATAGTCTCTAATTTTCAAACCAGATATAAAGGAGACTTTTCAATTTCCTTTCTTAAATTAAATTTTTTCTTTTGAATTCCACTGTATTAGTTCTTCAGAAACCATTTCTCGGGAGAAAATAAATTCTTAGTAGAAAAATTCAACTAACTTACATTTTATTCTAATATCTTAATATTTTTATTTGGATGTCATATGAAGGTAAAATGACACTTTTGTAAGGTCTCTTGTCTCAAGACCTGGGATGTATGATTTTGGACCTAAAGGATTCAATGAATCAAATTGGATATGAACTAACTCTCTGGAATCAAATCAGTGGGAAAGGACAGTCCGTACCCATAGCTCCCGCTGATATTAGTTCTGAGTCTAAAGTGTGGACTACCTAGGAAAGAAACACGCAGAATCAGACTTGAGGCTTCTGGGAGGGCAGTAAAGTATATAGCACATTTCTGTAACCTTCAGGACTGAGCTTAAATTTTACACATTGTAGAATTGAAGGACCCTAAATGGGAGTTTGGAAGTCTTTGGCCTCACAGAGAACAGTTACAATGTGAAATAAGAGCTAAAGAACCTATGACCAACAAAATGCATATGGGGAAAGAGGCAGACGTAACAAAAATGAGAATCGGATATGAAAATGCAAAATACAGACCAAAAAAATCTGAGATACATGTTGTAATGTTAATTGATGCTTTGAAGTATTGTGGGTTTTTTTTACTTCTTTATCATTATTTATGCTTTTTTTTTTTAAGTTTCAAATACTTTGTTTTTCAGACTTGTTACAGATTTACAGCCAAACTGATAATAGTGATACTCCAGACATGGTCTCTAAAGTGGGACATATATTGTAAATCTCAACAGCTTCATAAAAAATGTGTTGAAAGAATTTTTATTGCTCATCTGAGGAACCTAAGAACAGAGCTATTAGTCAACTTGCCAAATTTACATAGATGATGACAGATGAAGTCAAGGTTTTCATCCAGGCTTGTCTGCCTCCAGAGCAGCTCTTTAAATCACATTTCTTCCAGTGGGGACTGGAATGATCACAGATTTTTTTTTCTGAAAGCAGAAATTGAGTGGATCTTGGAATATGTTAAGATTTAGGTCAGTGGAAAGGCAAAGAAGGAAAACTAGCAACTCTGCCAAAGATAGTAAATGATTGGTATCATTTCTTTTTAGGATTTTATCTATTTTTGTTGGAAAGGTACATTAACAGAAAGATGACAAAGAGAAAGATCCTCCATCCGCTCCCCAAGTTGCCTCAACGGCCAGATCTGAGCCAATCCAAACCAAATAGCCAGGAAATTCTTCCTATGCAGGTGCCAGTCCCAAGGACTTGGAACATCCTCTACTGCTTTTTTAGCCCACAAGCAGGGAGTTGTGCGGGGAGTGGAGCAGCCAGGACACAAACCGGTTCCCATAGGAGATCCTGAATTATGCAATGTAAGGATTTAGTATCGCTTTTATGATGGAACTGCCAATCGGAAATAATTTAAGCTAATATCATAGTTTGGAAGTTTAGCAGTTAATATATATATATATATATATTCTCCCATCCACTGATTTACTCCTTAACGTGGCCACAATGGCTGGAGCTGAGACAATCCAAAGCCAGAAGCCAGGAGCCTCCTCTAGGTCTCCCACGCGGGTGCAGGGACCCAAGGCCTTGGGCCGTCCTCAACTGCCTTCCCAGGCCACAAGCAGGGAGCTGGATGGGAAGTGGGACTGCTGAGATTAGAACCAACACCCATACCAGATCATGGTACCTGTAAGGTAAAGACTTAAGTCACTGGGTTACTGCGCTGGGTACGGTTCTATTTTTTTTTTTACCAGTATATTGTTATGGAGTATATGCTATAAAAGACCACCAAAGCCAATTGGAGAGTCTTTATTAGCCAGCTGCTGACTGTCCCCAATCAAAACAGATCTAGAGAGACAGCCCTGAGTTGTCAGGGCAGTGAAGTTTTAAAGGAAAACTAACAACAACAACAACAAAACAACCATATTTTGGTGGCATTTACTCCGGCAAGTAAGCAAGCCAGGGTACAGAATTACAATAGGCAGGTCAGAGCCAAGATGGGCAATTCTATAGTTATGGTTAAACTTCTTGGAAATTGGTTCCACTGTTCCTGGGGTTCCGCTCCCAGGACCTGGTTCCTCCTTAAGGGAAGCAGTATCAATCTAACTTCTCCATTACTACTGCATGCACTTTGCAATTCTTCAACTGTCACTATACCAGTGGATTTAAAAAGTATGTGTTTTGGGCCCGGCGGTGTGGCCTAGCAGCTAAAGTCCTCGCCTTGAATGCCCCGGGATCCCTTATGGGCACCGGCTCCACTTCCCATCCAGCTCCCTGCTTGTGGCCTGGGAAAGCAGTCGAGGACGGCCCAATGAATTGGGACACTGCACCTTCATGGGAGACCTGGAAGAAGGTTCAGGTTCCCGGCTTCGGATTGGCGCGCACCGGCCCGTTGCTGCTCACTTGGGGAGTGAATCATCAGACGGAAGATCTTCCTCTCTGTCTCTCCTCCTCTCTGTATATCTGACTTTGTAATAAAAATAAATCTTTCAAAAAATAAAAGGATGTGTTTTATCTAGTTGAGAAGCAGTACAAAAATGTAAACTAGCATCAGTAGCATAAAGTTTATTTTTCTTTTTTCCGTATTTTCAGTTTGACCATGAGCTATTTCTATCATTTAGAGTATCATTAGAGTAGAGAAAGTTGGTTGAAAGAAAAGACTATTAACATAATATAAATATATTGTGTTTGTTTTTATTTAAAATGTGCAGATATACTTTGTATGCTGTTTATTTAGTTCAGATGCAGAATTTCTTTAAACAGATTAATAAGAGTATTAAGCTACCAGCTGAAATATCTGCATCCCACACATATGTCAGTTCGAGTTTTAGCTTTTCCACTTCTGATCCAGCTCCCTGTTTATTTGCTTATTTGTTTGTTTTGTTTCTTTCTCCCTCTGTGATCTGACCCCTGACAACTGCTGCAGATTCTCACACCACCACCATGTGGCATAGGGGGAGCTAGGATACTAAAGGAGCGTCCTCCATCTCTGGGGTTTCCATAGTGCATGAGGCAGGGAGCTGGGAACACAGCTGAGTGGTCCACCTTGCTTCACCAGGAGTCGCTCTGCAAGGACATACCCAAGAGAACAGGAGCTGGGGAGAAGGCACACACAAGTTCTTCCATCAACCCCATCTCTCCACACTCTCCACACAGTGGAAATTTCTCTAATTCTGTGACCAAGTTCTCACACAGGAGGAATGGTGAAAGAGACAAATGGACAGTGGCTAGAATGACCCTAAAATTGCCCCCCTTTTACTTACATTCTCACAGATGAATTGTATGATGGCAACTAATATACAAGAAAGTGAAGATATGTTGCAATAGGCATCTCTATTCCCAAATAAAAGGAGGATTCCCAATGAAACAAATACACCTTGCCAACATGATGCTAGATTTTCCACCATTGCCTATGGATATATAATTCTATGATACACTCAGATAGTAGAATGTTGAACTTTTGTTACTAAAGGACTATACTGCTATGATAACATGGGAGAAAATGGTGGGAGGAGAAAATGGGAGGTAGAAAGTGGGGGGTGAGGAAGGAAGTCCATACAAAACTATCATGCAAAATAACAAAAAATCAACTTCAAAAGGAAGGTAATGAGTCAACGTTAGTTTATGTCAAATAGTGGGCTATATACAGAGAAATAATCTCCCTCTTCCCTTCATGTTAACCAGGTGCCATGCTATTGATGAGACAGCTGAGGCTTAGTGAGGTGAAATCCTGTGTCCAAAGTCACACACATACACAGTGGGCTAATTTGTTGAGTGCAAACTGACACACTATGGACCTTCTTTCAAAACCAGGACCCCATCCTTCTACCTTCAAGGACTGAGAGGGATTTCTAGGGAAAATTGGACAAATAAAGCCACATAGGGGCAACTTGTGACCAGCCACCCACCCTGATAAGGGCAGAATTTTTTCTCCCATTGCCAGAGTTCAGAATCCTGAGTTCCCAGTACCCACTTCATCTCTGCTTCCTCTTCCCCCTGCACACTCCCGGTGTATAAGCAGTGGGGACTTTTAACACATAGCTACCCACAAGTTGCCAGACCAGAGAGACCCTCAGTGTCTGATCCCTAACCATATTACAAAATCCATGGGACCCAAGAGCTTTGGGTCCAGACTCCGGATCAGAATCTCCCACAGCTGCACTGGCCCTCAGTACCCAAAAGGAGAGCCTCGGAAGGCCAAATTCTAGGTCAAGTACGTTAATCCCAGGCCAAAGGCTTTTAACTCAACAACTGGAACCTCGAAGGCCAGTTAGAACTTGCCCAGGCTTCCTTGGGCTGAGTATCCCTCCCTAGAGTGGATCAATGGATTGCTTTTCATAAGCCACTGGTTCCCAGGCATAGGATCCCTCCATTTTGATCCAGCACGAACTCTCCAGTCCTATCAGGCTCCAGGCCCCAGTGGGCAATCCCCAGCTCCAGTCTGTACCTGACTTTATGATACACGCTCAGCAGTGCTGTTCTAGAAGTATCAGTCCAGCTGACTCTTAATGCCATTGGAAAACCAGTGAAAGATGACCGGGCCCCTGCACCCATGTGAAGACCCTGACTTCTACTAGACACAGAACTGACTGCTGCCTCCATTTGGGGAGTGAATGAGTAGATAGAAGATCTTTCTTCTTTTCTAACATTCTCTTTCTTAGTAAGTCTGCCTTTCAGATAAATAAATCTATTTTAACTAAAATTTTTTTTTAAAGCAGGAGGTGCATATCAACCTTTTTGAAAAACTGTGTAAATAATGCAACAAAATGTCCTTTACTTGAGACAGGAAATTCAAAACAAAACAAAACAGCAACAGCAAAACACTTAAGGAGAACTTTACCCAGTGGTATAGATGCTGCTTCCCATCTTGGTGAGTATGGTTCACTTTTTAGCTTCTTATATGATGCTGTGTACACCTGGGGAGCTTTTTTTCTCTGTCTGCCTGAGAAAAAAAAAAGAAAGAATGAAAGAAAGAAAAGAAAGAAAGAGATTAATGTGAATTTATTAGCAAATATTGCAAATTTCTAAAATACAAGTCAGCTGAAAGTTCAAATTATGTCATCCTGATTCTCTGGGCATTAAAAGCAACTAATATCTTAAAAGTAGAAGTTAGGATGTGATAACATGCAGTCAACACTGGATTGTTTAACAATTTACTGAAAGTTAATGAAAATTAATCACAAATTATTTTTGTGTATATTCCTGAATCTAATTTTTGTAAAGATTTAGTTATTTTTACTGGAAAGTCAGATTTACAGAGAGGAGAGACAGAGAGAAAGACTTTCCGTCCGTTGGTTCACTCTCCAAATGGCCTCAACAGCCAGAGCTGAGCCGATCCACAGCCAGGTTCCAGGAAATTCTTCCAGGTCTCCCATGAGGGTATGGGTCCCAAGACTATCCAACTGCTTTTCCAGGCCACAAGCAGGGAGCTGGATGGGAAGTAAAGCAGCCAGGACACAAACCAACACCCATGTGAGATCCTGGCATGTGCAATGTGAGGATTTAGCCACTAAGTTATAGTGCCAGGCCCATGTGTATTGTCTTTATAATGGAACTGCCCATCTGGAAGCAATTTTAGGTGACATCACAGTTTGGAAGTTTAGCAGTTAATAAAACATATTTATTGTAGTATTTATTGCTACTCATCTTGGATTTATGAGAAAAGAAGGCATCTAATAGAGTTTCAGTATTTCAGGATTTTCCTGATGTCATGAGAGACATAAAGTTATCAGAAAAAAAAAATCCGGGATATGGGTTCTTTCTTTTGGTATCATTGTATAACAAAATTAAAAATAATGTCACTCACCTAATTTAACCATTTGCATAAACTCTTATCTTATTTCAGTGCCTAGAATATACTTTGCTTTGTCAGACCAGCCTTGGGCTATCCTCCACTGCTCTTCCAGGCCACAGGTAGGGAGCTAGAAGGGAAGTGGAGCAGCTGCGACACGAACTGGAACCCATATAGAATCCTGGCATAGGCAAGGCGAAAATTTTACCCACCAGTCTACTGTGCCAGACTCCCGTGAATACATTTAGTAAGGAAATATGCTCATCCCATCAAATTTATATTGCATTATTTAATTTTATATTGAATTGTGGCAAAAATTTGCATAAATTGATGTGAGCAAAATTATCAGACTATTAAACATCTACTTTCTTCTACCACCCAGAATCTATTAAAGAAAAAAAAAAACCTAACATTAAATCCCATTCATTTATATATATATTTTTTCCACATATTAATTTCAGGTAATTATGTTTGCATTAACTTAATTTTAAAATGTGATATCTAATCTAGTATCCAATCAGAGAGGTGTTCCAGGCTTAGATTTCACATGTAAGATCAGATTTTTTATACTTCTACACTTTTAGTCCAAAAACTCCATGTAGGTCCAACTAATTAAGTTAGCACACAAAGATGCTAAAAAGTAAGAATTTGGAGATACAATCACATTGTCATTAAGTAAGTTCACTTGCTATCTACTTTGGAAGCCCATAAAATTCTACAGGCTGATTCAATTTACTTACGGTTTTCCATGGCCTGCTTTCGAGCTTGTGAAATTATTTATTATCCTTCTCTACATCATAAAGTTAGTTCAACTTTTAGAGATCTGTTTAAAGTATTGTCCTCACTTGCCTCTGTGTTTATTTTCCTCAACATGATCCGAAGATACATTATATAAATTTTACCATAATAGTGACCATTTTATATCAATTCTTTATGTCAAAAACATTTCTACAATCAATTTTAGTACCATGAGCTAGAGATCAACTTTTATAACTAGAAAAGACACTGGCATATACTGAATGATCAATATTTCTTTTTTCAATTTTATAAGGATTTCAGTAAAAAATAAGATCACATTTTAAAATTGTTTCCTAGTCAAATCAAAGTTATATTTCACAATGGATTACTCTAATTCACTTTTATTAAAGTAGCATTGGCCCATAAAAAGGACAAGAACAGGGGGCCGACTCTCACCTGCGCCAGTTAGCATGCAGGGCTGGCCCCTGAGCCCTCAGTCCTGGAGGCCAAGGAAGCGGCGGGGGGCCCGGGGCGGGGAACCTGGGGCTGCCACGACGGCTGTGTCTCGCGGAAGAAGGGGAGCCAGGGAGCGTGCGGGGCGCGACCGACCCCCCACGCACCCCGTGGGGTGCGGCTGGACTCCAGTGCAGGTGTGAGGCGGCGCTGGGCGAGCAGACGTGCATCACTCAGGTAAGGAAGCGGCGCAGCGGCTTCCTCAGACGGGGCGCGGCCTCCTCAGCGGCTCCCTCAGAGTGACTTCCTCAGAACCGGGCGCTCTTGGCGGGTTGGCCTCCTCAGACGGGGCGCTCATGGAGGCGGGAGTGTTGTCTTCAGATATGGGCGCCCCTCGGCTTGGCTTCCTCAGAAGAGGCGCTGCTTCCTCAGAGAGGTTCCCTCAATACAAGGCGCCCCTCGGCCGGGTGGCCATGTCAGACGGGGCGCTCAGGGAGGCGGGAGTGTCCTCCTCCGAGCGGGGCGCACTTGGCCGGGCGGTCTCTTCGAACTGGACGCGGGCTTTCTCAGAGCAGGGCGCCCCTTGGCCGGGTGGCCTCCTCAAATGGTGCGTTCAGGGAGGCGGGAGTGTCTTCCTCAGAGCCGGGTGCCCCTCGACGGGGCGGCTTCCTCAGAGGGGGCGCTGCTTCCTCAGTGGCTCCCTCAGAGTGGCTCTCTCAGGGCCGGCGCAGGCCGGGCGGCCTCCTCAGAAGGGGCGCTCAGGGAGGCGGGAGAGTCGTTCTCAGAGCGGGGCGCCCCTCGGCTTGGCCTCCTCAGATGGGTCGCCGCTTCCTCAGAGAGGTTCCCTCAGTGCAAGGCGCCCCTCGGCCGGGTGGCCTTGTCAAAAGGGGCGCCCAGGGAGGCGGGAGGTGCTTCCTCAGAACAGGGCGCCCCTCGGCTTGGCGCTCCTTCAGTGCAGCTCATGCAGGGAATAAAAAGAAAAAAAGAGAACATGCAACATGAAATTACTTGGCAAGAAATATACAAACTATGAAATATAAATAATTGTGTTACTTTTCGCACGAATATGCAAATCTCTAAAATCTCAAGCAACGGCAAGAAATATGTAAAATTTTATGAATAAAACAGATTTCATCACAACAGAACGTACTTTCCTTTCCCAGATCCTAAGAACAGGATCAGGTAATCTCTGTTGAGGAATAACTTGTGTTTTGATCTTTATCTCCATCTCCTTGTTATCTAAATTCCCATGGCAGTCATGCATTTTGTTTATAAATTAAACCAATGGGCTATACCAGAAAGACAGGGTATCTTACTGGGTTTAAAGCAATCACTAATGGGAGATCAGAGTTTGTTAAGTTATCTTGTGTTGTTCCTAAATGCCAGACATACTCTCTGGAACCCATATTTATTTATTTACACCTAAGAGTCAGAGCTGCCAATAACAGATTCTGGAAGAAAACAGTATTTTAAGCGAATAAATGAGGTCGTAGTCACTGAGGACTAGTGTTGGGTGGCCTAAGCAAGCTCAAGGATATAAGAAATGACAGCAAGCAATATGGAAAGTAATGATTAAATAAATGAGCCTCAAGCTCCCGGGACACACAAAGAATACCTAGACTATAAATAATATTTCTGTCTCTAATACTTTCTTATTGTAAAATGAACAATTTTATCTATCTCAAATCCTTTGTTTCTGCTGTTTATAAAACCTAAATTCCTTTGAATAGATGAGGAAAATGAGACAAAAAGTAATGAAGTAACTTACCCATAAGTTATGTTTAACAAATAATATATAATCAACCGGGGCAGAATATTTTCAGAAACTCTGCAATGATTTTTTTGTGTGTTGTTTTCAATTTTTATTGCTTTCTGTTTTCTGTTACTCTCTGTTGTTGTGTGTTCCCCTCATATTAAACACTATAGGATTGGTATCAAGTCCATGTTGAAGTATAGGTATAAATCTTGGTGAGGGGAAAAAACGAAGAGGGGCCAGCTTTGTTGACAATCAACTATAAAGCCACTGGCTGAGACACCCCATCCCATAAGCGCTCCAGTACATGTCCTGGCAACTCATTCTTTCTTACTTATTGGAAAGGCAGATATTACAGAGAGAAAAAGACAGAAATAGCTTCCATTCTCTGGTTCATGCCCCAGTTGGCCACAACAGGCAGACACCAGTGGATCTGAAGTCAGGAATCAGGATCTTCTCATTTTCCCACATGAATGCAGGTTCCTCAGGGCTTGACCATCCTCCACTACTTTTCCACACCACAAGCAGAGAGCTGAATGGGAAGTGGAACAGCAGGGGAAATGAACTGGCACCTGTTCAGGATGCAGGAACCTACAAAGAATTAACCAATTGAGTCATTATATGGCTTCTCCACTTTTAATCCAACTCCATGTTGATGGCATGGGAAAAACAGTGGAGGATAGAAAAATAATTTGTGTTCCCACTTAGGTGGGAAACTTAGTGAGGTTCCTGGTTCCTAGCTTCAACTTGGCCTAACCCTATTGTGCTACCTTGGGAGTCAATCTCTCTTCTCTCCTACCCTCTCCCCAGTGTGACTTTCAAATATATAGATAGATCTTTATAAAAAGTGGAAGATTATCTAGAGATTGGGAAGTAAATTAAGATCAAGTTAAGTAGGTCTTAAAGTATTACTGCTTGATTAAAGCAAAAAGAACACATGATTGACTCTGTTCATTAATAGATATGTTGCAGAATACAGGATATAGTTTATCAACACAGAGACCTGGAATCAAGTCATATACTTTTTCCATTGCTTGTGGTCAAAGTAATCATGTTAAAATTTACTCTGTTTAAAGGTGGAGTTACAAAGAGGGAAGAAGAGACAAAGCTTCCAGCTGCTGGTTTATTCCTCAGAGAGCTACAGTATCTATTTTCTATAAATATATGATATTACAAAAAAGAAATAAATTTTTTATTTACTTTAGTCTCAACAATATCCCCATCAAAGGACCAGAAAATTTCCCCTTGTTATTATAAAACACAAAATTCTTAGCAGTATTTATTTTAGCACTAAAGAGAGGTTGTGAAAGTGTGAAGACTAAGTATACTTGGAAACACAGAGATATGAAGCCAGGAGATTTTCCAGTTCTTGCACATGGCTCAAGTTCCCAACCCCTTGGACCAGACTCTAACTTTCTCTGGCCATAGCAGGCAGCTAAGTCAGAAGTGAAAATTCTGGAACTCAGACTTGGCACC
The DNA here is from genome assembly GCF_030435755.1 of Ochotona princeps. Lineage (NCBI taxonomy): Eukaryota > Metazoa > Chordata > Mammalia > Lagomorpha > Ochotonidae > Ochotona > Ochotona princeps. The sequence goes on along the minus strand of NC_080835.1, from coordinate 33,334,815 downwards.
CATGTATGAGGCCAGTGCTGCAAGGCAGAGAGTCAGCTTGAAAATCCACTGCACCCTGCCCCACTTCCAATGCAACTGTTTTCTTATGGCCTGGGAAAACAGCAGGATGGCCTAAGTCCTTGGGCTGGTGCACCCACAGGAAGACCTGGAAGAAGCTTCTGGCACCTGGTTTGGATAGACTCTGCTGCAGCCTTTGTGACTACCTAGGGAGTGAATCAGGAGCGGGAAGAAAAGTTTTTTTTTCTCTCTCTCTGCTTTTCCTTCTCTCTGTAACTCTGCCTACAAATAAAAATGAAATGAAATCATATATATGTATGTATGTGTATGTATGTATGTATGTATGTATTTATTTATGCCAACAAATTTAAGATGCCTTCATCTGATATGTGAGAACTCAGGTTGCAGTGCATGGGTTCAAGTCCTGACTCTGGTATCAACTCCACCTTCCTGCTATTACATACCCTGGGAGACAGGACGTGAGAGCTAGAGTGGTTTGTCCCCTTTCACATATGTGAGAGATTCAGGTTTTAATCCCATATCATGGTTTTGATGGAGCCCACCAATGGCTGCTGTTGGCATTTAGGGAGTGAACTAGTGGATGCAAGAACTCTGTCTTCTCTCCCTCTATTTTTTCCCTCTTCCTTTAAAATAAATTTAAAAATGGAACAAAATACATTTCAAGAAAAAGACAAATTGCATTATACAATCAAAGTTTTTGAGCACTGTGAGAGTATGAGAAATTCTTCTGAAACACTAAAATTTAATTAAAGCATACATAATTTGCTTGTTGGAAAAGCTTAGGCCATACATGTAATTGTGACACACCTAAAAGTCATTATCTGTAATGCATAATGTGAATTCACAGCAACTTGATGGAGAAAATATGGAATTTGAATAGGAGTAGTATTCCCAATTAATGTCAGAGCCACCTTTCATTTAACTTTTTCTTCGTTACATTTAATTACTCACGGTTCATTGTCTATGAGCTAGCAACAAAAGAGATTATTTGTTGAGGAAGAATAAACTAATATAGTAATTATTTAAAATTAGCTAATTGACATTCACTGAGGTCACCTGAAAATAATAAAGATCTATATGGAAAGTGTTCCTTTGGAATGCTTTCTGTTGCAAAGGAACTCTGAATATCCTCTTGATGAGGAAATTCAGTTAAGGGTAAATGCACTGCCAACATATTTGTGTATTTTAATAACTAATAAAGATTTTTTTCAGAGAAGAAACTACTTGTCATTAAGAATAAATTGAGTGCTGAAAGTTCCAGGCACCCAGCTTCAGATCAGCTCAGCTTTGGCCATTGCAGCCATTTGGAGAGTGAACCAGTAAATTACAGACCTCTCTGTGTGTCTCTCCTCTCTATAAAATCTGCCTTTCAAATAAAAATAAATATTTAAAAAGAAGAATAAATTGTGTACCCTGAATAGGAATAATGTTTTTGATCAAAAAGGATCACATATGCTCTTTTTTTTTTAAATAAAGCAAACATTTATTAAACTATAATAAAAACATTCAAATTACAAAACCTGAGCAAGAAAAACAAACAGCACATGCTTAACTGTAGTTGACATTCAAATAAAATTTACATTCCCAAAATATTATACAGTAATTAGAAAATACCAGCCAAAGTAATATTAGGATACTTTTACGTGCGATCTCAACAAAGTTGAACAGAAGCAAATTTTAACAAAGGTAAATTTTACAGTGAAACATAGCAGTAGATTAAGGATCTTAACATGTTTATTTTACTGCTATTTGACACTATGATACAAAAATAAGAGGATTTACATGACATTTTTAATAAATATCTCATGGGCTGTTGAGTGCCTTACTGGTGAAAAGATTTAACTGGCTAATCTCATCAGTCATTTTGTACATTTAGTAGGCATCATCTCTGCCCTACCTAACTCTTCATGCAATTCACAGCACACAAATTGTTATCATATTAAATACATAATCAACTCAGACTTCTCAACAACAAGGAAATTAGTAAATCATCAAATGGACTGCTTACCATACACTTTCCTCATAACTAAATAACACACAAAAAAATCAAAATAATATTTGTCATCACTCTAAACTATTGCCAGCAACTGTCGAAAACTGCCAATTTGCCATATTCATGTTCACAACATGCTAAATATACTCTGCTGTTACTTCATCCATGAAATGCCAACATGCCTAGAACAGAGAATTTTCACCATCTTTTGCCGTGGGACCTGATTTGCAGCAATCTATTTTTAGATCAGAACTCCATGGGCACTTGATGAACTCTACCTTTCCATGTTGGCTTTCTTATATGAGAGAGAATATATGGTATTTATTCTTTTGTGATTGACTCATTTCGCTGAGCATAATAGTTTCTAGTTGGGACCACCTGGATTTGAATAGAATAATATCGTTCTTCTTGACAGCTGAATAATATTCCATTGAATAGATGTACCACAGTTTTTTTACCCATTCTTCCTTAGACGCACATCTGGTTTGTTTCCATGACATTGCTATTGTGGATTGTGCTGCTGTGAATATAGGATTACAGATCCCCTTCTCGTATGCAGATTTCACTTCTGTTGGGTATATTCCTAAGAGCGGGATTGCAGGGTCATATGGCAGGTTTATTTGCAATTTTCCAAGCACTCTCCATATGGATTTCCACAATGATTGTACTAGCCTACACTCCCACCAGCAGTGAAGGAGGGTACCTTTTTCCCCACATCCACGCTTGTGTAAAAGCTTGTGTAAGATTGGGGTTAGTTCTTCCTTAAACGTTTGGTAGAATTCAGCAGTGAAGCCATCTGGTCCCGGGCTTTTCTTGGTTGGGAGGGCTTTAATTGTTGATTCAATCTCAGTGCATGTTATTGGGCTATTTAGATTGTTAATTGCTTCTTGATTCAATTTTGGTGGATTGTATAGTTCAAAACTCTGTCCATTTCCTCTAGGTTTTCTAATTTGTTCGCATATAGTTGCTTATAGTAGTTCCTGATGATTCTTTGTATTTCTAAGGTATCTGTTGTTACATCTCCATTCTCATTTCTGATACTATTAATGTGTATTTTCTCTCTCCTTTTTTTAATTAGTCGAGCTAGTGGGGAGTCTATTTTGTTGATTTTCTCTTTGATTGATTAATCTTGTGTATAGTCCTCTTGGTCTCTATTTGGTTTATTTCCTCCCTTATTTTGATGATTTCTTTTTTCCTACTAGTTTTAGGGTTGCTTTGTTGTTTTTCTAGTTCCTTCAACTGTAAAATTAGCTGATTTACTTGGTGCTTTTCTTGTTTCTTGAGATAAGTATTAATTGAAATGAACTTTCCTCTCAGCACCGCCTTGATTGTATCCCATAAGTTCTGATAAGTTGTGCCGATGCCTTCATTTGTTTCAAGCAATTTTTTAATTTCCCCTTTGATTTCCTCTCTAACCCATTGCTCATTTAATAATATATTGTTCAGCCTCCATATGTTTGTAGGTCTTCCTTGGTGTTTCGAATTCTTGGTCTCAAGCTTCACTCCTTGGTGGTCTGAGAACGTGCACGATATGATTTCCACTTTTTTAAATTTGCTAAGGCTTGATTTATGGCCTATGATATGATCAATTCTGGAGAAAGTTCCATGTGCTGATGAAAAAAACGTGTATTCTCTGTCAGTAGGATGAAAGGTTCGATAGATGTCAACTAAGTCCATTTGCTCTAGAGTTTGAATGAGTTCTCTTGTTTCTTTGCTGAGTTTCTGGTTTTTTGAGCTGTCCATTTGTGTTAATGGGGTATTAAGGTCCCCCACTATGATCGTATTGGAGTCTATTTCTCCCTTTAATCCCGTTAATATTTGTTTCACGTAACTGGATGCTTTGGCATTTGGAGCATAAACATTTATTATGCTGATCTCTTCTTGCTGGATGCATCCTTTGATCATTATATGGTATCCTTCTTTATCTCTTTTGATGCTTTTCACATCAAAGTCTATGTCATCTGATATAAGAATGGCTACTCCTGCTTGTCTTACCTTACCAGTTGCTTGAAATATCTTTTTCCACCCTTTTACTTTCAATTTTTTCTGATCTTTATTGGTGAGATGCGTCTCCTGTAAGCAGCAGATAGATGGATTTTGTTTTTTGATCCAATCCTCCAATTTATGGCGTTTAATTGATGAGTTTAAGCCATTTACATTCAGCATTATTATAGATAAAGGACAATTTGGTCCTGTCATTTTGGCGATGTGTTGTTCTAAATTAGGTCTTGTGTTAGCATTTTAGTTGGATGTTCTCCACATTTGCCTTTGTTTCTGATGGTTACTATTTCTTTTTTCTTTCATAGGAACTTCCTTGAATATCATTTGTAGGGCAGGTTTAGATGAGACAAAATCTTGAAGTTTTTCTTTATTGTGGAAGAATTTTATTTCATTTTCAAAGACAAAAGAGAGCTTTGCAGGGTAAGTTATTCTGGGCTGAAAATTTTTCTCTTTTAGAATCTGGAATATGTCACTCCAGTCTCTTCTGGCCTGTAACGTTTCCTCTGAAAAGTCAGCTGTAAGTTTAATTGGGGTTCCCCTATATGACACTTGATTTTTTTCTCGTGCACATTTAAGGATTTTTTCTTTTTGTTCAACTGAGGAGAGCTTGATTATCATGTGTCGTGATGAAGTTCATTTTTGATCAACTCTGTTGGGAATTCTGTAGCCCTCCTGTATATTATTTTCTAATTCTTTGCTCAGTTTAGGGAAGTTTTCCTGTATTATTTCATTGAATACACCTCTAATCCCAGCTTCTCTTTCTGCACCTTCTGGAACACCCATAACTCTTATGTTAGACCTTTTAATCATATCTTTTAATTTTTGGATATTATTTTTAGCTTGACCTAGCTCTGCTTCCAACTTTTTGTTTGTTTCTTCGTGACGGCAGGAAATATCTTCTAGTTCTGAAATTCTTTCTTTCTTCTGCCTCATTCATTCTGTTTTTGAGACTCTCCACTGTAGTTTTAATTTGCTCTACTGTGTTCTTCATTTCTGATATATCAGCCTTAATTTGATGTATTACTGCTATTTCTTCTTTGAACTCTTGTTTGTACTTCTCATTGTTGACCAGGAGCTTTGCAATGAGTTTTCTAAGTTCTTTGTCCTCCATTTTCTCAATGTCTTCCTCAGTTAACTCTGAGAATGGGCGAAGCTTTTGCTCCTTTGTTGGAGAGACTTTAGTAACATTCATAGTGTTTTTTTCTTGTCTTTTTCCTTTTGAAATTGTCAATCTGTTTGACAACATTGCTCTGGTCTGTTACCTCAGGTGTATAAATTAACTTTAATACTCAGTCAGTACCCTGGGCTTAGGATACACAACTGTCCTAAATAATTGCTTTGCGTGGCACTGATTTTATAGGCAGGACTGAGCTTATTACCCCCTGCTAGCCAACACGTCTAAGTACCTCCTGAGGTCGTCCTGGGCAAACTTGGTGGCCAGAAAGATCAGGGGGCTGTCGCAGTCAGCTCCAGGGACTACACAGACCCCCCAGGCTGCAAGACTATTGCCGTGGGCTCAGCTCTGTGCAATCAACCAACAACACACCCACTCTGGATCTCCACTCAGGGTTCACACCTGCTATCCTGCCACCCGATATGGCTCAAGGTGGAGAACCGCAGCTGCTAGCTTTCAGCTCCGGGTACCACACCGACCCCACAGGGAACAGAGCCAGTGCTCCCCTCCACCCCCAGACCAGATCCGCACAAACAGTCAGAAAGGGGTCCGTGTGCGGTTCTGTCAACTCCGCCCTGCGCCTCTCCACACAAGGCGGCCCCCCGAGTCCCCGACTCCCTCCATGTGCAGCTGTTCCCAATCACCAAGCTCAAACTGTCAGGTCCCGGACCACACTCGCCCTCCCAACCCCGCACACAGACCCAGGCTCCAACCTGGCAGTCACAACGTCCATGCGGAGGCCACCGGCGGATGTCCAGCCGGCACTGGAAATGAATCGCTGGAGTCCGGACCACCGGAGCCCACAGCCCCGAAGGCTAGCGAGTCCCCAGTCGGCCACAAGGTCAGTCACGAGAGCTCTTTGTGCCAGGAAAGCCAGGTGTTCGCCTGCTACCACTGCCCAGCGCAGGGACTCTGAGTCTTAAGATTCCATTCTTTATGTTATCAGTCTAAGATGTTTTGTTGTAGCAACCCACAAATAAGATGAGGGTGGCATGAGCTTCTGTCGCGGGCAGCAGAGCCGGCAACGTGGGCACGGCGAAGGTCCGGGGGTCGAGCAAAGGTCCGGGGGTCTGGCGAAGGTCCGGGGGTCAGGCGGAGGTCCAGGAGTCAGACGAAGGTCCGCTGGTCAGGCGAAGGTCCGCACTGGTTTTTCTAGGGTTCTCTTGAGATACTCAAAGGCATTCTGTGGAGTCCTTTGCCAAGTCCCAGTCTCACGTCTCTCAAGTTGGGGTCCACTCGATTCAAAAGCTGTATCGCTTCAAGTGCTCTCAGAAGCAGATGCCGAAGCAGAATTCCATGTCAAGGAAGAGGCAGCAGGGACAGACGAGGAGAGCTGTGTCGGTGTTCTCCGTGTTTCTTTTACAATCTGGACATATGCTCTTAATACACACAAGTAAAAAGAGATAAATTTGCCATTATAGGTTATGGTAACATGCATCTGTCATATTACATAAAGTGAAGAGAAAAAAGCACAAAACTTTACCTGTATTTTTGTTGATTTATGCAATTAACCCTTGAGTATCTGTCACACAAAGGCTGAATATATTCTGAAGAATTTTTCTCTTAATGTCCAATTCTCTGAAACAACCTTAATGTTTGTGACTTCCAGTTAAAGATGAATATCACACATTTTTTAAAATACTATTTGAAAAAAGCGTTTTGGAAATACTATTTCCAAAAAAGGGTTTTTGAAATACTCTATTAAATCAGTGACATCTTCCAAACTTTGCTCAAAAAATGTGATGTTTTATTGTATGCAGAAGATAATTTAATATCAGTCATCATAATGACTAGGGCATTATCTATTTTTTAAAAAAACATTTAATGGAAGAAATTCTACCATCTAATTGCATTTCTATAATTTATAATGTTTTCATTTTCTACAATTTTTTGATAATATAATTTTCTTTAAAAAGCAATGAAAGTTGATACAAAATATGTATCTTAAAAGTGTAAGACCTCCTCCAGAAATTAAAGCTGCACAGCAAAGCCCCATCAATAAGATCCATAGTACATAGAAAATATTCATTGACAAATCTCTAAAATATTGGAACTATGGTGTTATTTTGCAAAAATGCTCACTAAAAAAATCTTATGAATTAGAAAGATAATGTTTCAAGAAAGTAATAGTGAGATATAGATGTTATTGAGGAGAAATAAGTGTAAACAAAGGAAGTGCGTAGGTGAGAGTAGATAATACCATTTTAATTAGAAAACAATGGAAGAATAATATAATAATGATCAAATCCTTTTGAAATAAATCTCAAATTACTAGAGAGTAAAGATTGACTTTTTTCTGTGTGTAACTAAAAGGTGATCCCCGTTTACAGCAATGTAAACCAATTAGCTCTGGCATGATTAAGTCCATGAAGAGAGCTGGGCTATTTTATATGTCATGGATAGATAAAAGATTTTAAAAGATTTATATATATAAATTTTAAAAGTAAAATGATAGAGACAGAGACAAGAAAGAAAGTGAGAAGAGAGAGTGAGACCTTCCCTTCTTTGACTTGCTGCTCAAATGACAAATCAGGTCTGGTGTAGACTGAAGCTAGGATCCGGGAACTCCAAGGAAGTCTTCCACTATGGTGGCTGGGGCCCACAAGTTTGGACTATCCTCTGCTGTTTCCTAGGCGCATAGGCAGGAAGCAGAATCAGGTGCACCACGTAGCTGTTACTCAAACAAAGCATTCTAATATGGGATGCTGGTATCACAAGAAGCACTTTAACTGCTGAGCCACAGACTGCTGTGAGAACAGGTTTTTTTCTTTCCCTTTTTTTTTTATTTGAAATGAGATTATACTGATTTACTGGGCTCTAATCCAAAGACACATATCCTCACAAGACTGAGAGTTTTAGAAGCAGACACACACTAGAGAAAGCTATGTGGATGTGAAAGAGGCAAATACTTGTGCCTATATGCCAAAATACTAAAGCTTGCTGCTGATAGAACACAAATTTATACACATTTAAGTATAAATTGGTAAGCAATCAGTGATAATCACTCATGAGTCAAAGCAAAGCATAATGCAAATGTAAAACTCTGAAAACAAAATGCTCATGGAAATCTTTTGCATAATGATTGAGAAACCAATTGGATTGGTTTTGCAGATTCCAATACGCCTTATGGGACTAAACTAACCCTTAACATGTGAAAAAGAGAGAAGTACAGGGATGAACATTTTTAGTATAAGTTTGTTTTTGAACACTGATGCAAATATCTTAATATACCTATTTACGTAAGAGATTGTATAATGATAACATACTTTTGACCATGTTAAAAATTATCTCAGCAATGCAATGATTATTTTATTTTGGGGGAAATCTAGAAAATATAATTTGTAGTGTAACATGGAAAAGAGGTAATTTTCATTATGAAATAATAATAATTACATAATAATAAATGTTAATATCAGTAATCCAATTTATACTGTAGGTTTTACAGTACTATTTTGTATGAGTGTTTACCAAGATGTTTTACCATATGAGTGACATTATATGAAAACTAGTAGAAATTTATCAAGTACAACATAGATTAAATATTAATTCAATTCAAATGAATAAACTTGTTAAGAATCCATCCATCCCTATGAAGGGACAGAAATATCAAGGTAAAATAAAATCATCACTCTTCCTCTTTATTTAAGTAGATAGCAAGAAGCATATCTATAACATAGGAATTTAGAAAACAACAACATACTTATCATTCTTGAAGCATGATTAGAAAGGGAGAAACTTGGGTCTGGTTGTGATAGCCTAGTGGCTAAATCCTTGCTTTGCATCCACCTAGCATCATATGGGCTCCAGTTCATATCCTGGTTGCTCTACTTCCTATCCAGCTCCCTGCTTGTGGTTTGGAAAATACCAGAGGATGGCCTAAAGCTTGGAGGCCTGCACCCACATGGGAGAACCAGAAGAACTCCTGGCTCCTAGCTTCAGATCGGCTCAGCTCCAGCCATTGCAGCCTCTTGGGGAGTGAACCAGTGGATGGAAGATATTTCTCTCTGTATCCCCTTTTCTCTGTAGATCTGCTTTTCCAATAAAATAAATAGATATTTTAAAAACAAATTAATTTTTTTATTTCTTTTTATTGGAAAGCCAGGTGCAGAGAGAGGAGGAGAGACAGGAAGATCTTCCGTCCGATGATTCACTCCCCAAGTGGCCGCAAAGGTTGGAGCTGAGTGATCCGAAGCCAGAAACCAGGAACCCCTTCTGGGTCTCCCAAATGGGCACAGGGTCCCAAGACCCTAGACCGTCCTCGACTGCTTTCCCCGGCCACAAGTAGGGAGCTGTTGGGAAGCAAGGCTGCTGGGATTAGAATCGGCACCCATGTGGGATCAAAGCGAGAACTTTAGCCACTAGGCTACCTCTCCGGGCCTGAGAAATTAAAAATTTACAAAAAGAAGAGGACAAACCTGTCCAAGCTGGACATTTTTTGTGGAGAGAATAATAAATCAGTTGAAATTTCAGCAACTATGTCAGAACCAGCAGAGTTAGGTGCAGGGTACCAAGGCTTTGGGCCTTCCCCTACTGCTTTTGCAGGCCATAAAGAAGGAGATGGAAGGGAAGTGGAGCTGCTGCTGCGACACGAACGGGTGAAAGGCCAGGATTTTGCCACTTGTCCCCTAATTGCCTTTGAAAGTGTTGGATTTCTTGGTAAATAAGTGAAGATATTTTCTAAGAGAACAATATATATGTATGCAGCTGTATTAACAGGACTTTCCTGATGCATCTACATGTGAGAGAAAGATGGAATAGGCACATTTATGGAGTATGATACTCCTGAAAATGTTACATGAAATTAGTGATCATCTGAAGTATAAAATAGAGATAGTTTATCAACTGAAAGCTGACAACTTTGAGTCATAGACGTTTTATCCAGTACAGAAAGAAATATTTGGAAAATGTCATTGACTGTGCTAGATCTTCCTATGTTTTGCCTGTGTCTCCATCACTTACATCCTTCGAGTCAGCGGAAAGTCACAACACAAGGTAGTATGTTTGACCTGTGTCATTCTGATTTGATAATATCTTGAACATTAGTTTATGTCATAGCTCTTTGCCATCCATTCTTTCTCCTGCTCATCACCAGCTCTACACAGTGTGAGAGTGAGGTCTACAGAGTGAGTGGTACCTTTCAGGTGCTCTAGAGAGGACTTGCTGGATTTTAGAGTATGAGGGTAATGAATAATTGAGAAATTATTATCTGCCCAACTGTCGCTGTGCCCTTTCTATCTCCTTATAAATCAGACAGTGGTTAGGCTGTAAGGCATTAACCCTATGAATTAGCTTCTTTTTCATAGTTTCTTCCTAGACTTATTGATTTCTGTTTCTTGCACGTGCTCTTGAAATACATAAAACTCAAAATTGTAGTTTTTTATGAAACCAGTTGTAAGTTTTTTTCTGAGATGATTTATTTTCTTGAATACGTTGTGAACACCCCACATGAAATATTTGATTTCCCTCTGCTAGTGTGCCAGCTTCTACATACAACAAAGAAATTTTATACGAATTCAAAAGTTCTTCGCAGTGTATTATGAACTATAGTAATTGCATTATTGACCTAGGATAAAATTTCCAGTATACAGAGAACCTTAATCTGTATATTAGCTAAGATTTAAGTATCTGTTTGTTTATTTGCTTTCAAAATCTAACTACAGCTACCCACAAGAAATTGTAGTGGAATTATGAGTATCTAAAAAAGTAATAGCAAATGCAGTGTTCAAGAATCTATAAACAACAAAATAGTTGAACCCAGAGATTCATCGGTGTCTGCAGAGAGATCTTCCTGCTTAAACATCTTACTTTTTTATACTCATAAATCTTTTCCTGAAAGCCTCCTTGAGTTGCTTCAATTTTTCTAGCTTGTGGACTCACAGACTGTAATAACTGCAAGGAGCCTTTGAGATAATTCTGTCAATTCTTGGAGTTGGCATACAAGGAAATTAAGATCAAAGGTTAAGAAGTAACTTACTTCAAATACAACAGCTTATGAGCAAGAAATCAAGGTTTGGATCCCTTTCAATCAGCATGTCACTGATATCAGTGTCATGAGTCATGTGAATGCCTACCTATAAGTTTCTCTAAGAATAAACATTGTGCTTGGCTACAGGCACTTGTCTTCATTATGGGATAGTAAATATAAAGGGCAGAGAACTATTCCTGAGTTGTGGTAAAGGGTAAAATGTTTCTTGCTGACAGTATGACATAGTTGAAGTCCTTGAAAAAGAGAGCAGGGTACTTGCACACGTCATAAATTACTTGACATTGAAAAATGTTCATTAAAAAGTTTGTAGGCATGTGCTGAAGAAATAAAAAGCAACCTGGGCTCTCATAAATATTGCAGTGCTTTAGTAGTATTTGTATGTTTGAGCTCTATAGTAGAATCCTAAATAATCTGTATAGCTGATATAAGTAATTAGGATAGCAGAAAAGTGGAGTAGTAAATTTTATGAGACTAGGGAATATCTCACAAAACAAAGTGTTAAATGTCGGTATGAAAATTGGAGGTTGGTCCCAGTATTTAGGCAGTGGGTTAGGCTGTAACTTGCAGTGTCAGCATCATATATAGAAGTGTGAGTTGCCTACAGCAGCTTTGTTTCTGAGCCAGTCCCTTTAATGTGGCCAGGATAGCAGCAAAGAAAGAACCAAAATATTGGCCTCTGCTGCTTACATCAAAGGCTCTTTACTTCAGCTTGGGGCTTGATCCATACATTTTCCCTGTTGTTGTGTCATTTGAATTAGCCATTTAAAAAAAAAAAATGGAATCTGTAGAGAAGTAAAGGAGATATGTGAAGTAAACCGAAATCCATGAATCAAAGTGTCAATTAATTCACTTTTTGCTTTGTTCATCCACACATCCAGCCATATATATATTATATTCTAGACATGAAAATACACCAGTATAGAAAATTAAAAGTATCTACTTACTGAATTTACATTTTACATGGAGAAAATTGTTAGTAAAAAAACATATTCTCAACAACAATGAAATTAAAATGGAATTTTGTACCAGAAAAAATTCTGGGAAATTTCATATATTTCAAAACTAAATAATAATCTTTTGGATAATCTATAAATCAAATAAGAAATTATAAGAGGAGTAAGAAAATGCTTTATATCAATAAAAATATAAATAAAATATTTACATATGAGCTAGATGAATATATAAGAGTTCTTTAAGGGGTACTTTATAGCATGGAATAGAAATTAAATGTCTAGGCTAAAAAAGCAAGCTTTATTTTCGCAAGCAGAAAAAAGTGAAGGTATTGTTAAAACATATGCTTGAGAAGATATGTGTTTGAGCGTATGTCTTTGAAATACAAAAAATGCACACAAATGAATTGTGAAGTATTGTTTTACTACTGTTTCAGAAGTTTTTACATTTCAGAATTTTAGCAGTAACAGAATGGAAAGATAAACTTATAAAATGAAATTAGTGGACTCAAGCAATAGCTACTTTGGGTAATCCTTCCCCTTCAAGCATCAGGATCCCACGTGGGCATCTGTTTGTGTCCCATCTGCTCACTTCCCAATCAGCTCAAAGGAGGATGGCCCAGGACCTTGAGACTGTACCTGTGTGGGAGATCCGGAAAAGGTTCCAGGCTCCAGACTTCAGATTGGCTCAAGTTTGGTCATTGCAGCCACTTGGGGAGTGAGCCATGGATGAAGAATCGATCTTTCTGCCTCTCCTTTTCTCTATAAAGCTACCCTTCCAATAAAAATAAATAAATATTTTCTTTAAAGAAAAAGGAATTAGTGAGTGTCTGATTAAGGCAATGTCTCTATTCCAATTGACAAATTTGATGGTTCACAGGGTTCTACTTGAATAAGCTTTTCAAAATTGATGTTCTCTGGGAGCAGATCTCTGGACAAATCATACTCACTTTCTGAAGCCTAATATCTTCATCTATAAAGCAAAGTCACTAAATTTATTTAAGCACACAGTGCCACAGCTCTCTAGAATCATACTTTTTTAAAATAAGTATCATTGAGCTAACATAAATTTTGAGAGTAACTTTCATTCTATTGCAGAAACTGAAGTTTATGTAAGTAATGGACATGGAGATTGAATCATTGCAGAAGCAAAAAATTTCGAAAAATAAAGTATTAGAATCACAGAGGAATGAGCTGAAATTTGGAGGAACAGTTCACAAAATTCTAGAGAAATACATTCTTGACTTGTTGACTTTTTAAAGATAATTTGTTTTTATTGGAAAGGCAGGTTTACAGAGAGAAGGAGAGGCAAAGAGAAAAAGTTCTTCTGTGCACTGGTTCACTTCCCAAGTGGTTGCAATAGCCAGAAATGAGCTGGGAGCCTCTTTTGGGTCTCCCATGCGAGTTCAGGGTTCCAATGCTTTATGCCATCTACTGCTTTCCCAGGCCACAGACAGAGAGCTGGATAGGAAGTAGATCAGTCAATACACAAACCAGCCTCCACATGGGTACCCAGTACTTGCAAGAAGATAATTAGCCAAATGAGCCTTTGTGATGTGCCTAATTTGTTTACTTTTTAACTAAAATAGCCTCTTTGCTGTCTCTAAATTAATGTACTGATTCCAATCTTTCTTTAGATATCTGAAAAACCTATGACAGCATTCTTATACTTTAAAGCCAAACATAACGTATTATAGCAATTTAATGGGGAATGGGGTAACTGATCTGAAGAATGTGGGAACCAGTCAGCATTCCTGCAACAACTGTTTCATATTGGAAAACAAAACTGTAACAACAGAAAATTTTTGTAATGAAATGAAGAAACCAGAATATTTTATTTTGTGCAGCCAGATTGATGCTTTTGCATGTGAGTTTTCTGATTCAAATTACAGGAGTACAACTGAGCAAGAAAAAAAATATTTATCATGCTTGTGTCATAAGGCTTATCAAAGCCTTCAAATGTCTCAAATGTCTTAAGTATTGGGAATAATGACAAATGAAGTCTTCCCAAATTCCTGAAAAAAAATTTTACACACAGGAAAAAAGCCCATTGTAAGATCTTGTCTTTTGCTTTAAGGATTCATTTTTACATATTTCCTTTTCTTGGTGTCGCTTCACTATGATTAGCTGTTGAATAACTCTCCCTGGAAAAAAGGGGTGTGCTTGTGAGCACAATAGCAAGAAACTGAGCCAGATATCTTGGTGCTTGGCATTTTTGCTTTATATTCCTTCAACTCATTAGTGAAAATTAAAGAGTGCTCCATTAAGGAATGTAAAACATTGAAAAGCACACTTATATTGAGCAATTAATCTTAATTTCTGTGTAAAAAGTCAAATATAATATTCAGATTTTCTCATTCTTTTATATTAAACAAAATGAAGCCCAATCTCAAGTTGCAGGAAAATAAAAACGAGTATGTATATCCTTGGTCCTCTCCATGTAACTCCAGTATTATTCTGTTACTCTTTAATAAAAGTTTCTGCAAATAACTACTCATTTTAAAGTAACTTAAATACCCCAATTTGACAATTCAGCATGGCTTCGAACTCTACATAATGCATTAAATGTTTCTTAAATTGATTTTTAAAAAAAAGAAAAAAAAAGAGAGGAGAAGCTACTGGGAGACTTATGTATCATTTTGTAAATGGACTCACCTGACTTACAGAGGGTTTATTTAGTAGAAGAAATGAACTCTGAAAGATGTATCAGAAGAATCGCTGTCCATCAGGCATGTCTTGCCACTGAAGTTCCAGAAATACTGACTACTGAAATTACAGAGCATGTTTTTGTTGTGATTTTTAACAACAGAAAGATTAGTTTCATTTATTTGAAAGACATTCACCACAAGAAAGGGAGAACTAGAAGAAGATTATTGCATGCAATGGTTAACAACTGCCAAGGCTGAAGCAGGCCAATCAAGGAGCTTCATTCAAATCTCCCATGGGTGCTTGGGGCCTAAGGATTTAGGTCATTTTTGTTGTTGTTGTTGCTTTCCCAGGTACATTACTAGGGAGCTGGATTGGAAATGGATCAGTTGCAACAATAGCACATAAATATAAAGGATTTTCAGGAATTATTGTAAATAGATATATTAAAACAAATAGGAAAATCTAGAAGAAAGGGAT
Organism: Ochotona princeps; assembly: GCF_030435755.1. Classification (NCBI taxonomy): domain Eukaryota; kingdom Metazoa; phylum Chordata; class Mammalia; order Lagomorpha; family Ochotonidae; genus Ochotona; species Ochotona princeps. Next base: position 33,319,567 of record NC_080835.1, on the reverse strand, counting down.
AGATTTCAAGACACATGCAATTTGCCAGATTTGTGGCATGGCTATAGGAAAACCTGCAGAGGCCAGTAACCAAGATGGAGACCCAATCAGTAATAAAAACCTTTTCAGCAAGGAAAAACGCAGGACCAAATGGCTTCCCTGGTGTAATCCAGCAAAATGTTAAAGAACAAAACCCAGGGAAGGTGTGGTGGCATCTATGTGGGAGACCAGGCAGAACTTCCTGGTTTCTGGTCAGTATAATTCCAGCATTTGTAACCATTTGGAAAGAAAACCAGTGGCTGGAAGATGACTCTCTTTTTTCTCTTTCTCTCACTGTAAATATGCCTTTCAATTAAATATAAGTACATTCTCCTTTAAAAAATCATGAATTGTGGGCCTGGCATGGTAGCTTAGTAGTTAAAGTCCTCACCTTGCATGCCCTGAGAACACATATGGGCACTGGTTTGTGTCCTGGCAGCCCTGCTTCCCATTCAGCTCCCTGCTTGTGGCCTGGGAAAGCAGTCGAGGACAGCCCAAAGCATTGGGACCTTGTACCCATGTGGGAGACCCAGAAGAGGCTCCTGGCTCCTGGTTTCGGATTGGCTCAGCTCTAACCGTAGTGGCCCCCTGGGTAGTGAATCAGCAGATAGATCTTTCTCTCTGTCTCTGCTCCTCTGTATATCTGCCTTTCCAATAAAAATAAATAAATCTTCAAAAAATGCTATCATAGAGGGAAAAAAACTAGAAAATTACGAATGTTGTTGAGAATGTGAAAAAAAATTACTTTAATTCATTTTGGTGGGAAAGTAAACTCATACAATCATTATGGAAAATAGTTCAGATTTCTCAGAAATCTGAAAATCCGTCATTTGAGCCAGTATACCATTCTCAGTTATATACCTAAAGAAAGTGAAGGCAGCATAGGACAGTGTTATTTATACCCCACATTTTTAGCAGCTTGACTAACGGTGGCTAAGGTAGTGAAGCAATCTGGGTGTCCACAAATTGTGTACTGGATAAACAAAAAGTGTATATGCCTAATTTAATATTATTTAACTAAAAGCATCTTTTGAAAAGAAAATTGTGATGGATACAATTGGAGCCCAGTATGCTTAGTGAAATAACCAAAACTTACAAACACAATAATCATATGTTTTCTTGATTTGTGGTTCCTAATACATAGAGTGCAACTAAAAAGTGGTATGAGTAAAACAGACATCTTGTGATTCAATTATTGTTTATAGGCCTTTCTATATTTCTGTGGAGCAATAATCTATCTACTTTTATCTGTTTAATTCTTTATTGTGTAGAGGATTATCTGATTGTAATGTAAATTTATAGGATTTCATTGCAGAATTAAAAAAAGCAAAGGAAAGAAAGAGGAGGAAACAAGAAAGAGAGGGAAAGAATCATTATGTTCTTAGAATTAATTTTATTTGTGAAATACATGAAGTCTGTTTTTTATATTAATAAATAAATAGTATTCAGATTTACAAAAAGAAGGAGAGGTATAGAGAAAGAGAGATCTTTCATCCACTGATTCATTTCCCAAGTGGCCACTTTGGCTGGAGTTGAGCCAGTCTGAAGCCAAGAGCCAAGAGCTTCCTTGGGATTTCTCATGAAGAATCAGGGCCTCAAGAACTTGGGCTATGCTATGCTGCTTTCATATGTTATAAATAGGAACCTGGATTGGAAATAGAGCATCTGGGAAAGGAACTGGGGCTCACATGGGATGTCAGTACTTCAGGAGAGGATTAACTTGCTTTGCAATGATGCTGGCGTCCTACGGTTTGTTAATACACCATTTTGTGATATGCTTGGTAAGATTTTTGTGATTAAATTTTCGCTGGAAAAATAAAACTTAGGCTTGTCTGTAGTTTCCATATAACTAATCATACTGTTCTATCACCTCAAACTTTCTGTGGAACTGGAACCTTTCTAGGTTGATCATGCTTCTCGTTTATTTCAATTAACTGAGTGAGATGTGTGGGGATGTTTGTGAGTATACACACACACATGTATGTGCATGTTTATACACATTCATGTGTTCACATACAGAAACATGAATGGACGTTAAACTGAGAGCAAACATATAATATTGTTAAACACTAGTCCTTATGTGGATGTCTCTGGTTTCTTTTGTTGCCTGAAATTCTTTAATTACTATATCACACAGCATTGAAAGGAACCATATTCTCTGAATGTTTCCTCAACAATAATTATGTATGTAGCTTCACATTTATTGTCAGATGTATTCTTGCTATTCTCTTTTCGATAAATTTGTGTAATGCCTTATAAATGCTGTGACTTTTTAGCTGTAAAGATAGAAGAGAGCAGCAACTGTTTTTCATATACAGTCCCCTATGGTTGGCAAAACCAAAAACCTCAACATTTGAGCACATCTATAAATGAAACTCCAGATTTCACTTAGATTTAAGTAATTTTATTATTTCTTATTCTTCCTGTTCTGAGATTTCAATCAGGATTCTGCGTTATATTTAATTATGATGTCCCTCCACACTCCTCTGATGTATGATACATAGACTTCCCTTGCTGTTGATGACTTGATCACTTTGAGATGTATTGGTGCAGTCTTTTGTAAAGTGTACCTCAACTGTAATTTTACTGATGCATTTTTCATGATTATATCAGGGTATATGATTTTGCTGTGAAGCCCAGCAAGGTGAAATTCTGTTCTCATATTATCATATCAAAATATGTGCTAGCAATATGTGCTATTAACCTCACTGATGATGTTAATACTATCCAACAGAGTGCTTTGCACATTCCTTCAATATAATATTTTCCCTATCCTTTCATTTCCTTCCTCTTTTCTTTTTTTCCTTTCCCTTTATTTTCCTTTCTTTTCTTTTTTCCTTTTATTTTCTTTCCTTTCTTATCATTCCATTTCTTTCCCATGCCTTCCATTGTTTTTAGGGCCATCCTTGTTATAAACCAGTTTCTCTATGTCTCTTTACAAATATACTGGCCTGAGTTGTTTTTGTCTTCTAACAAGTGAGATAAGACATAAAGTTCGTCCAGTATAATATTGTGCTTTCCACCTTGCCCTTGGGTTTAACCCAGTGTGACCAGCAGCATGCACAATTCAAAGCAGAGTCCTGAGAAAACTGAATGAATGAAAGCAGTCTCAAACTCCTATGTAATGAATGACTTTACCACAGCCTAATTCAGGGAGGAACAGACTTCCAAAAAGTGTCCATTCCATTCTGCTGTCCTGGTAGGAGGATCTCAAGCAAAATAGTCAGGCTTATTCCTCCTCTGAGGGAATTTTATGAACATCTGGCGTTCAAATTTGAAACATCGTTTTTGTATGCCTTATGTTCAAAGACTACCTGGCTTTTCCAAAGTAAAAAAAAAAAAAATCAAACATGTTTGTGCATGATAGACAACTACACAATTTGGCTGCTTTTTAAATATTTTAAAAATATTTTTTGGAAGGCAGAAAGAGAGGGAGAAAGAAACACAAATAGACAGAAAAAGGCATCCTATGCCTACTGGTTTAATTACCGTATATTCACAACCAACAATGATGGGTCTGGCTGGAGACAGGAGCCAAGAACTCAGCCTGATTATCCCACAGAAATGATAGGAACTTGTCATCACCTGTTGCAGATCATTTTTACACAAAACATGAGGACTGGATTTCATCACACTTCCATCTGTGCCACCATCTGCTGCCCCTCAAGTGTGGATTAGCAGAAAGCTAAAGTTAGAAATGGAATCATCACTCAAACTTATTTACTCTAATATGAGATATGGGTATCCCAAACAAGGTATTAACTACTGCACCAAATTTGTGCTACTGTAATGCTTTGAATGAAGTTTCCTTGAATCCTTCTAAAGAAGGATCTAGGTTGAAAATAAGTGCTGGGTACAGTCTGATGTCTATTTTAATATCCCAGCTCTTGACATAGACAAGAATAATGGAAGTTCAGGTAAAAATTACAGGAGCAAATGATCAGTAAGTGTCACAGTCAATACCTTGTGTTCCCTTTATCAGACACTATTCTGAATGTGTTGTATGGATTTTCTCATTTAATCTACTTGACTGTCATATGATGTATATAGTAATAATAACCATTAAACAATGTAAACTGATATGCACCTAGGTTTTGCAGCTTATATATAAGTAACAAATTTGCAAGTGCAATATAAGGCAAGTGCCAGTCTTCTATATTCTGAGGTGCAGTACCAGCTCACTAACCAATCTGCTTTGTTGTTGTGAATTGTATGAAGGAAACTGGAAAATGCAAGAGAGCAAAAATGACCGCATCTCTAATGCATTTTACAGGTATGGAATCCACCTCCCATAGGACAGGAGCAGGTGAGCATGCGGTGTTCATGAGCACGGAAATAGCCCTGGCCAATCAATCTTTCTTCAGAACAATTTGATCTCCGCCCTGGTTCACGCCCAGGGTTCTTCCATTGGTCACAATCCTAGTCCGCTGTGTGTGACCTGGTGACCTTGATCTCAGCCCAGGGCTCTTCTATTTGTGGCCATCTTGTCCCCCACGAGTGATCTAGTGACCTATTTGCCCTAGAGCCCCACATCAGCAGATGCTGCATTTCAGAGTTTGTACAAACATACATGCTTAATAATATTGCTATGCAGAATTCAAGTGACATGACATAATCTGTATTCCTGGAGATGCTGATAATTGCCTGTTCTATATTAAGTAGTCAAAGGAACGGGCAGTGCAGGAATTAGTGCCATCCTCTAATACTCATCTTCTTCTTCTGTTTTTTTCTTTTATTTTTTGATGATGTTTACACAGTTGATTAATGTTGAAAGGGTCAAGAATTATGGGAAAGTGAGTGCTATCATTGTTTCCAAATTTTCTTTTTCTTCTTTCTGTATTTGGGATAAGGAGACAGGAAAGGGGAGAAGACTCACCTAGCCTCCCAACTGCCTCATTACCCAGGAATGGGGAATGGCCACTTGATGTCATCCAAGGTTTCCCGAAGTAGAGCATTCTCTGAGTGTTCTTCTTGAGTGCTTTTGATAATTCTGAAATGCTGTCAATCTTACTACTTGAAGAATGAGGAAATCATTCCAAGGTCCATTGAATGACATGTCCACCTTAGAGTCTCCATTTGCCCAAGTTTGCTGTCAATGCTTGACTGGGGTAGTACACCATTTTTTTCTGCCCTCCTTTCTCTATTATGGCACCAGATGTCCTGTACAGGCCTCAGTAGAATGCCATATTCTCCAAGAACATCTGGGAATGCTGGCCACTTCTCCATCTAATCCACTGATGAGACCCAGTTCTAACACATGCACACCAAGATCAGACCACAGATTCTGTGATTATCATCATAGTTGGAGTTCTGAGTCCAGTGGTTCTGTTGCAGGGATTCCAAATGAAATCTTGTCTGAAGTGATCCCAGAACTGACTCTTGTGTGTGATACCAGTACAGAGTCTGACTCAGTCTGTCACCAACATCTGCCTAAACACACCTGTAATTGGAATTGCTCCGTGGGTTCTGTCTCCTGCCCCATCTTTTAAATAAACCAATGAATGCCGTAACCCAGCCCAACCCTGCCCATCACAACTTGACCCTCATATATACCAGTGGAAACTGCAGCCTAGCCAGAGTGTCCCTGCAATATCCACCCCCAGGCCTTCCCTCATTTTTGGTTCCTGTGTTTGCCAGTATGTGGTCCAATTTATCCTACATCCCATTCAGTTCTCTTACATGTAAATGGGTGTGGAAGCCTAGCTCAACACAACCAACCTCACTACCCAGCCCTCACTCATGCTGGTGGGTACCACTCTTGTCTAGCCAGGCCTGCCCCGGTTCTCATGCTTACCAGTAGGAATTACAGCCCACTGTTTCCCCCCTGAGACCACTCCCAGTCCTGGATTTTGTGCTGTCTAAGTTGCTCTGCAGTCTAGCTTGACAAGATTTGCTCCCAGTCCGAGCACTTATTAGCAGATATTGTGACAAAACCCATCCAGCTTGCAGTTACTCTGGTTTATGTACACACCAGTGGTTGCACTCAGTTAACCAGCTTGGCTCTCCCCAAAAGCAGTTCATGTACAGGCCAATAGGTTTTATAACCCTGCCCAGCCTAGTCTGCCACCAGTCCCACTTCTCACACTTACCAGTGGGAACAGTGGCCCAGCAAGGGAGACCAGTGGAACCCCACTAACAGGATCACATCCTCCATCCCCCTCCCTGGTCTTATGTGTGCTGGTGGGTGCTGTGGCACAGTCTAGCATGGCTCGCCTCACCTCGGCATTTGCTGTAGGGTGCTGTAGCCTTGCCTAGCACTGTCTGTTTGCAGTTACAGTTTATACTGTTAAGTGTTACAGCCTAGCCCCGCCAAGCCAGACCACAGTCCCAGCTTTAATATGAACTGGCTGATGTTCCACCCCCTACCTGTCCTGTCCTGTACCCCTTACTGGTTGTCACATCTCTCAGTGGGTGTTATGAGCTAGCACAGTCTGGCCTGCTCCTACGCCTTTTTCCCCCATGTTGCAGCAGGTAGTGTAACCTGGCCTGGTCTGGGCTGCTCTCAGCCTTGCTTTTTGCACTCACCTGCAGGGGTTGTGTCCTGACAAAGGAGTTCCCCAAACTCCTCTATCAGGTCTCCTCCCAGTGTCAGATCTTGCTCCCACAGGTGGGTTGTTGGTACAGACTGACTTAGTCCCCTTCCTGTCGTGGAAGGAACAATGGCCTTGCCCAACTGGACCATATCCAGTCTAGTTCTTACTGTTGGTTTCTATACCTCAGTCATATCTGGTCCATGCTCAGACAAAGCTCTCACATGATTCAGCGGTTGCCGAGACCCAGCCCAGCCTATCTGACACCCACGCTGGTTCTGTTGAGCACAGTGGGGTCTGGAGTCTAATCCAGTCTGGCACTCCCCAGATCCAGTCAAACCCAGTCTGAGGGACACTGCAGTCATGTGCATCCCAGCACTCCTTGCCCCTTTCCCTGATCAATGAACAGTCCCTTTGCCCAGGAGTGCATGGGTTCCCCACTGCAGCCTTATGAAGCCCATTCTCCAGTAGTGTGATGTGCTGGCCTGAAACTGCAAACCCACCAGGGTTTCGGACTCTTTGCATATGTGCTGGCCTGGGATTTTACCGCTTCACACACCCACGGTCCAGGCCTATTCAGTGTCCCCCAAGCCAGGTCCACCAGCACATCAGGCCAACATGCTAACCTTGCGCTCTCCCCCTTCTTGTCTCCATTCAGCCCAGGACTAAGCACACGGGGCAATTCCCAAGTTCTTGCCACCTGCCTGGATGTGAGCCCCCATGTCCCTGCATGCCCCACTGGTGCCATCCCCCAGGCTCCCAGACACCTAGGCACCCATGCACCCACTTCCTCCTGGCATGTCCAGTGCAAATGGCAGTAGGCCATCCCTGAGGAAACCTGGCCTCTAATATTCTTCTGAGACCGATGGAATTTCTGGATAATGTCTGAGGCAGAGGCATCAATGCCCCAAGTTCTAGCCCTTATCCATTCCATAAAATCAGAGATGGATTTAACCATGCGTTTTTCACTGTAGATCATATACCACATACACTCTCTTCAAAGGGATTTCAGCATAATTCCCTCCCAAAATGCACAAAAAGTTATATCTCACATATGAAGAATTGTCTTTTAAAAACTGATGAAACAGTTTAGTTTCTTCTAAATAAATGAAACATTTTAAGAACTATGAGAAATACTTTGGTGGCCTAGAGGGTTTAAACTCTGTTAATTTTTCACAGCATTTCCTGCAGAGTTATCCTTTGTATTGATGACACACATGACTCCCATTCATTCAATCTTCTCTTTTACACCCCCTGTATATAAAATCACAGATATTTCAGTTAGCATAAATACCCTATGTCTTTTAGTAAAAAAACCCCATGATTGACATATTTTAAGTCTTTCTATAGAGAGCTTCATATTGTGGTATTTGTTCTAGATCTGTTCTAGAATACAGGAATGTCAGTGACAAAGTTGTACATATTGTGGCAAGGTATATCATATGTCAAGCTCATTGGAAATTGTCATAGCAAAATATTATTGTTTTTCATGGTAATGCTCTAGGAATTTATGAGAACTGCTAAAATAATAGTACTAAGGCTAAATTCATTGTGAGATGTTGCTTGCTAATAACTTGAAACAGTCCAATTTTACTTTCACCATCTTAGTAGGATAGATACCTAGACAATCATCTCAGTGGATACTCTGTATCTCATTAAGTTGTAGTCATGATATTAGATAGGTTACCTAACTAGAACAAATAAGGCACAAATTTACTCCAAGGGCTTGGTATGATAGCATACTGGCTAAATACTCGTATTACAACCACTGGGATTCCATATGGATGCCCGTTCATGTCCTCGATGCCCCATTTCCCATCCAGTTACCTGCTTGTGGTCTGGGAAATCAGTAAAGGATGGCCCAAAGACTTGGGACCCTGTACCAACATGGGAGACCTGTAAGATGCTCCTGGACCCTGGCTTTGGATTGGCTCAGCTTCAGCCATTGTGGCCACTTAGGGAGTTAGCCAGCAGATAGAAGATCATTCTTTTTCTCTCCTTCTCTTTGTAAATCTGTAAATTTCCTGTAAAAATAAAATAAATATTAAAAACCTACTCTAAGCTCATGCAGCGAGTTAGCAGAACTCACTTATCTGTGATTGGACAACCAAAATCCTTAGTTTTTTTTAGGTGCCTATAATATTTTTCCACTGCATCCTGTCTATATACAGATTACATCATGAGTTTACAAGATCTACTACGAAATCTTTCTGGTATGATAAATCATATTTCCACACAATGTAACATCATCATTAAAATTATACTAAGTCACCTTTGGCGCATATTAAAATCTAATATACCTTTGCCATATTAATGTGTTGGAAGCAAGACAAAGGCTCCACACATATCCTAAGAGGGATGATTACGTGTGCACAGCAGAACATTTTAGAATTCTGCCTACCACGTTATCCATCACAATTTGAATAGATTGTTCCTAGTATTTTAGAGAAAAGAAGCCTGCCAAGGGGATATCTATCCCAGGTGAAAACTAATAACTGCCTAAACAGAACCAAAATCCAAATCCTTCATTTTTTAGTTCAGGCGTTGACAATCATTTGTTCTTTGTTTTATTTTGCTTTGTTTTCTGTAGAAGGCAATGTAATAAGTAAATATCTCAACCTCAGCAGACTTTGTGATCTGTCACAGCTACTCAGCTCTGCCATTGAAGAGATCAATCAACCCAAGGCAGTAATGAAATTGAATGAGAGATGCTGTATGCCCAGAAACATTTCCCCTCAGACAGCACACAGATTTGCCTTGCAAATTGTAAAATGTCAACCCTTGTCTTAGTGCAATAACTTTATTTTCAACAACATGCATTTTGTTTTAGTGTTTTTACAGACAATAATAGCTTCTATTCACTTGTCTTTGCCCTCATTCAACAAAAAGATTATAATTCACCTAGGCCTTTTTTTTTTTTAATCTCGAGTCTCCTAGACAGTGTCTCAGCAACTACATAATCTGGCTCTTAGCATATTAAGGGAACTTACAATTTGTTGTGAGCAATTAATGAAAACAGTTTTTATAACCAATGACCATTTCTCAAGCCTGTTGCCAAGGGTCACGTGCCTAGAAAATAGTATATCCAAGACCATATGTAGTTCTGTTTGAATTTGAAAGTTACTACATTAGCAACATTTTTTCATTTTAAAATAGAAACAAAAATGCAATTAGTTCCACAGAGGATTTTCTCATGACTGAAATATTTCTTAACAAGGTCTACCTCTCTCTTGTTCCCAGTAGAATCTCTTCTTTAATCCCTTGATGAGGAATTGCAGGTGATTATTGGGTGTTATTTTCTCTTGGGAGAGCACTGGGAAATGAAGTTATTTAGAGTCCCTAACACTCAAGCTCATAGAATTTTGCAAGTTTTGCATGCAGAAGTTGATAAAACACTGCTATTTATTTGGCTTCTTGCCAGTATTGTCTGTAAGTATGCACAAGATGCAGAGCATAGTCGAGAGGAGACCTTTAGACTGTGTGGTCAACCAACACTGCAAGTATAAACGTGGATGGGCTGTAAATCAGCTGCTACAGAGGCATGAATCAGCAGTCAGCTCCACAGCTGTTCATTGGCTTGTCTAAATCTGAAGGTTATCTCTATGCAACTGAGCTGCTTTGTTATGTGTGGTATATTATTTGGGTCTGAGGCCAGAATAGAACCTTCTGCTCCCCTGGGAGGTGGAATTCAGGTCTGGTCAGCAAAAGTATGAATGACTTAGTGGCTGCATTTTTGCTGTCACAGTACTATCCAGGATTTGGCCAAAGTGCATGGCCCACCTACCAGTATAGAAAAAGGAGATACCCAGATAGCAGCAGAAATCATCTGATGGATTTTTCTACCTAACTTGCAGGCAGAAATCAATGCTAAGTTGCAATTGTACACCCAAGAATAGGATCTATTGTGAAGGTAGAGCAGGAGACACAGAAAAGCAGAAGACAAAGGAAGATTACAGTTGTGCTCCTAAAGCTGGTGTCACCCTGAGTTGGAGATAACCCACTATTTACACTGTTCCTGCAAGGGGGGCAGCCACAGCCTCTCCTTCAGGTGATAGATCATTCAATATTTAGCCAGTATACTTAAGCAGAACCAGGTGATTTCAGATAGGATATGAGGGAGGATGGCATCTTATTTTCCACAAGTCACAAGGACCAGAACTCTGGGCTCATGGAGAGTGGCATGGTGATAGTTGTCTCAGGTACATATCCTACTTGGCAGGGCTTCCGCCACTGCAGGGCCTACATTTCCGTTAGCACCCCACTATCTTTCCCATCACTGGTGACTAAGAAGCCTTGTGTCTTTCTTTTTCTTTTCTTTCTTTCTTTCTTTTTTTTTTTTTTTTACTTTAGGAGAAGCTCTGAGAATACTTGTTCCAATATATTGATAATGTGAACTTAACTTATAACTTTCTAGATTTGCAAGCAACTATACTTGTTTTATTGAGACGTTTAAAGTCATGTGACTGAGCAGTCAATGATTCCAAAATACAGGGATCAGAACTTTCTGTGAGTTATTGATTAACGTGAGATGGGAGTCATTCCCCAAGCAGTTGAAGATGAAATTGTCCTTTTTCATGTCAAGGACTATGAAGTAATTATAGGAGTTCGGGATACTGGCAAATATTTATCCTGTAGCTGACACAGATTTTGAAGTCATTGTCCTGAAAAGATTGGCATGAGGTAAAAATGGGACGAACCTTCATGGTGACTACATAAAAAATACTAGCTGTCTGGGCATTCAGTGTGTTAGATTCAACCTATCAGTGTGAACTTGACATACATGTCACCGCAGAAGGCTTTGATTGTTGCCTCTGATAGTATCACTAAGGCATTCCCCAGTTGTGGAAAAAGAGGACCAGGGGTCCTGGTCACCTGCCAAAGGTGCACTGTTTGTTCCCAGGAGCAATCTTCTTGAGTGCCAGTGGCTATTGGAACGGTGATGCATGAGCAAGTGCCCATAGAAAAGTGGGAAATAGACTGCATCAGATCTTTCCTTTATCTGAAGAATGCACATATGTTATTACCTTTTTAGGCATTTCCATGGGACTGATTTTTGCTGTTTCTGTTAAGTAGACAGACTAGACAGCAGTCTTGCTTTCCTTGGAACAATTATGTGCTATATTCAGATGGCCTCAGGTTAATAATTTTATGGCCGTAGAAGTGCAAAACTGGGCTAAACATCTTGACATGGACTAGAAATCACCTGCATCATACCATACTCAAAGAGCCAAAATACCCAACTAATAAACAGCCTATTGAAGCAAAGTCTCATCATGGAAGCCAATACATGCTCCATGGTGGGGTGGATAAAGAGACAGTGGAATAAATGGTCCTTGGCTGGAGTACTAGCCTCATGGAGGCTTTGCTTCATTATTCAGTAACATCCATACTATTTTGTGTTCAAACAATTTGCTTTCTATTAAACTAGCTTTTGGCCTGCTCCCATAGTCCTTGAACCAGAAGAACATGCCACCTGGCAGCAACCATAGGGAATACAAAAAGTCATAAAGGCCTGGTTTGCCTTTATTAGCATGGGGAGCAACAATAGAACATGACCTGGAAGTGACACCATGGATAATGGCCACTTTGCTGCCCATGGCCAGAGAAGGGATGACTTCCTTCCCTAAGGACATATTAGTTTTAGCTTTATGGCAAAATCTAACCTTTCCAGTAGTTGCACATTGTAAGAGTACCCAATTAAATGGATTCCCTATCAATTGTGATTGCCAAGGCTAGGACAAAGGTTTGGCCTGTTGTAATATTATCTCAAGATAAATCTCTTGCCTACATCCTACCCAATGGTCAGGAATTACCATGGTTAATGACTTACTTTTCATTTGTAGCATCCTTATCTTGGTTGCTAAAACACCCTGGTGGAATGATTACATACCTTTGCAATGAGAACCAATCAGTGTGTTGGGTGTTCATTATCACTACCTGTTGTGTTTGCAGCTGGACTGCCCCGGCAAACAATTGAAGTCACTGACAAAGCTGTACTTGGTTGTAAGGATGAAAATCTTAGAACCCATTGTGTAACAACATTAAGATTTATATGAAAGGCCATAGTCCAAGCACAGTAGAGTAGAACCTGGACATGGTTATAGTATGCTGTGTGGGATGGTCTGTGTTGGCTTTCATCGCATTCACAATCTGCTGCTGCACACTATATTGTGAAAATTGGATGTTATTTTTAATGCTCCTCATATAAGCATTGCACAGGAATCTTCCTAGAAGATAATAGATGCATAGGTTGTGAGGAAAGCAATCATAAAATGGTTCTGTGTTGGAAAAATAAAGCCAGTTGGGTTCCCTCACATTCAAGTGAACGGAATTCTGAAGGTCATAAAGCCCAGAAGCTGGTACATTTCTGCCATGGCACGATTGGTTTGCTGCCACTATTGTGTGTAAATATTTGAAAGATGCTGGGAGGATAGTCTAGTGGGAATCTTCAAAGGTGCCAACTTTGAGCGTGTGTACTTATCCACTATTGTTTATAGAGAGACACACCTCATATAAGTTTGCATGCCACTGTTAAAAAAAACATGAGCTTTCAGTCAGCTCAGTTGGCAGTTCTGTCTGTCCTAATCCGAACTTCCTTGAACTGAGTTCCTGAATGACAGAGTTTCCAACCTCCTTCCTAGATTCTGGTTGCAAATGGTAGGGCTTTTGGCATGGTAAAAGTGACGTCTCTGACTTTCTTCTGAAATAAAGAATTAACGGAATTGTTGCTAAATGAGGCTACCTTTCCTACCCTCTTACAGCTGGGCTGAGGCAGATTGGGAAAGTGAAGAATAAGGAAAGAGTGAGTGCTGTCTCCTTCTAGATATTTAAAGACCATGTTTCTGCATAAAAGGAACCTTCCACTCACTAGCACTCTGGGTGAAAGATTAAACAACCGGATATCATCGGAAAATGATGGTAGTGGCTAATGAAACAGCACCAGTATATGACTAGGGAAAATTAAGATTTTTTTTGTGTATCTGCATTCGACCTATAGATATGTACTTGTAATTTATGGTGACTTAGTGCATAGAGTGCATACAAGGTTTTCTTTTATTGTCTCAGTTCTGTCAAAGAAAATGCAGGACATGCGTTAGCTGAGAATCTCCATAAGAAGTTTGTGACGTTTCAGGTCAAAGTAAAGAAGACATGGGACAGACATAGTGGATCAGAAAGTAAAGCCAGCATTGTATATCAGTGTGCCTGAGATAAAATCCTGCCTCTCCTTCCAATAGAGCTTCCAGATTATGTGCACCTTAAGTGGCAGCGCTAAAGGCTTAAGTAATTGGGTCCGTACCCACCCACCCACCTAGATCAGTGTGATTGCTGGTTCCTGTCTGTGTTCTGGTCCCAACCCTGGATCTCGCAGTCCTTTGGAGAATGAATCAGCAGATAGAAGGCCTCTCTCTTTCATTTCTTTTTCTCCTTCCCATCTCTATCTTCATTATCTCTTTAATCAGCATTTCAAATAAATGAATAAGCATATAAGCAAACTTTATAAAAATAAGCTGTGAAGGAAATAAATTGTTAGATTGGGAAAGGGCACATGTTAAGAAAGCAGAATTTGTGAACAGGGTTGAGACTATATTTGAAGTTAAATGTTATGGATGTACTGTGATAATTCATTAGGATGAAGTTTTTATGTAAGGAAATTTGGCCATGCTAGTGAGGTGGGAGTAAGTATAAGGTTGATTTTGATATTTCTAAATAACTCAATTATGACTTTATACATAATTGGAGAGAAATATGAGAATATGCAAGAAACCAATTCCAACAGTAGACCACAGGAATTAGCTTAGAACAAGTTGCTGTCCCTATAATAACACACGTGGACCCTGACTGATGGTCAAAAGCCGAAGTTTATTAGTGGCATCAGACTTTATACACTGAGGGTCATATAGGATAAGGGTGGAGGTATTGAGCTTAGCAATAAAACCCCTGAACTGTTTCTATACTTTTGTTTGGAACTCCTTTTGTCTTACATATTCCACCAAGTGTTCTCATACACATGCTGTCCACTCAACTGTTCTTATACAAATGATATCCAATCAGGTATACAAAAGGTAGCCATTCAGTTGTTCTCATGCAAATATTATCCAATCAACTGTAATCCTGTGCTTGCTGACCTTCTAGGGTCACAATGTCCTCCTACAGAAGGGATACATTATTAATAGATTCTATATTATAGTAGCTATTAAACTTGGAAAAACCACATAAGCTCTTGAATTTGTTTTTTACTCATCAAAAAAAAAAAAAAGACAAAAAAATTCTTTTCCAGCAGAGATGTACCTAGTAATTTAGAATGGCATGGGGGGCCCAGTGTGGTAGCCTCGCTGCTGAAGTCCTTGCTTTGCATGTACTGGTATACCATGTGTATGCTGGTTTGTGTCCTGGCTGCCTCACTTCTTATTCAACTTCCTGCCTGTGGCCTGGGAAAGCAGTCGAGGATGGCTGAAAGCCTTGGGACCCTGTGCCCCAGTGGTAGAGTTGAAGGAGGCTCTGGGTTTCTGGTTCCTGGCTTTAGATCAGCTCAGCTCTGGCCATTGTGGCCGCATAGGCAGTGAATCAGCAGATGGAAGACCATTCTGTCTGTCTCTTCTTCTCTGTATGAACCTGACTTTCTATACAGAAAAAAAAAATAAATAAATCTTTAAAATGACATAAAAATTTGGAAAATCAAGGTTGAGTGAGGTAAATCAACATTGGTACATGCAAAAGAGTATTGGTAGAAAACTTTCTCAGAGATTAACAAATGGTGGGAATTTCCAGAGAAGACACGAACACCTCCAACTCCTCCTATGAGCTGTCTGACATGTACTAGGAATGGAACAATGCATTCCTCCAGGAATTTTGCTGTTCTTATTATGAAAAAATCAATTCATAGCCTGCCTGATTATGTCTTCCGTTAGAATATATTCTTATCAGGGCTTTAACTAATCTCACAGAAACAGCAAGAATTGGCTTATCAGCCCATTTTAGAAGGGTACACTTTATTTTTTAAAGATAAATGTATTTTATTCAAGAAGTAGAATAATGTGTGTGTGTGTGTTGGTGGGTGTAGATGTTCCATCTGCTTGTTCACTCCCTGAATTGTTGCCATAGTGATGCTTTGGCTAAGTAGAAACCAGGTGCCAGGGACAACATTCATACTCCCAGCTGGGTGCCAGGAACCCGAATACTTGGACCATGATCTGTGCCTCCCCAGAGCATTAGCAGGACACTGCATTGGAAGAATGGGGAAGCTAGCATTTGAACTAGGCTTAGGCTCCATGATATGGGAGATAGGAGACATGGGTATCACAGGTGCCGCTGTGCCAGAAAGCCCATTCCCAAAGATGTATCTGTAGAGGAAATAACACAGAAAACAGAAAGTTACTTTGTTGAAACATATCTGGTCACTATAAATCATAGATAAACTGTAATTTATGCATTTTGATAGTTAAGTAGCCCTCCAAATATATCCACGTATTTCTGAATAAATCCCTTTGAAGCATAAAAAATAACTTGGACTATAATTAAGCATCCTGAGGAAAGAGATTATTCTATTTTATCTGAGTGGTCCTGATGTAAACGGTCATAAACACATCTGCCCTTATTGACTTCAGAAGGGACCAACTGTGACAAAATCAGAGTTAGCCCTTAGTGATAATTACTGTGGACTTGTGACTTCCCAAGCTGCAAGAATGCTGTTTTAAGTTGCTAAATTTGTAACAATTTTACACTATCAGTAGGAAATAAATAAATGCATACAGTGGGCCTGCTTCAAAGTCTTGCATTATACCGCTCTGGGCACAGCGACATGCATGTATACTTCTCTAGCTTTGGCAACTCCTGAAATTCAGAGTAGATTTCTTGAGCTAATATTTTATCATTCTCAGTCACAATTTCAGGGCCCTGCTTTGAAAACACTCAGCAGTGTCCCAGTACTCCTCCACTGCTTGACCATTTAATATCTCCTGTTTTCTATTGATGGAAATGAAGGATTTCTTATTGCACTATCTTATGGGACAATAGCTTCAGATGAACAGTATCATTGTTGTTCTTATCTCAGTTCTCCTCACCAATCCATGATGTCCCACTCAAATTTTATTATCTAGTTCCCTCGCCTTTCACTTTTAGAAATGCTATTTAAAAACTGCTTTCTTTGTTCCAATGCCCATTTCCAATACCATTTTCACTAATCTACTCTTCTTGCTTATGTAGAAACATGCTTCTATGCCTTTTCTTAAAAAGAAGTCCTGCTTGATATTTTTATGCTCTTTAGTTATTGCTTTATTTGCCCTCTCATTCTTAATCGAAGTTTCCAGATGTGTTGTTTACATAAATCATTTCTATTTCCTCTGTTTACTCCTGATCGAATTGCATGCAACCTGCTTTGTAGTCCTGTTCTTCAGGAAAGTTTCTGATTCCTGTCACTCAAACTGAGTAGCTTGAAAACCTCCACAGCTTTCAGCTTCCTCCTTGATCTCTTGTAAATTTCATGTTCCTTCCAAGAAGAATGAGAACAGACTACCAGAACAGACTCCAGAGCTATACTGGAATTCCAACTGTAGTCCAGCACACAATATGAATAAGATGCATCCTTATTATTTGAATATGGATGCTGTTTACTTATATCAGGGTTGCTGAGACTTAACTAAGATATGTACATCTAGTACTAGATATTTGCAAATGAAGAGTCAATTTACTTTCTGTTATCCTGACATCATTTCCTTGGAAATCTCTTATCTGGGTTTTATTAATATATTTCTAGCTTTTTTCTTAGTTTTAATAATATTCATATCTGTCCAGTAACTACATTTAACAGTACATTTTTGTTGTTGCATAATGGTTTATTGAAGATTTCAAGGATAAGTAAGTGGTTCAGTGACACTAAAACACAGTGAGTTAGGTTGAATCTGGTAAATGATAAGGCAAGAGAAAAAAAATTAAAAGGAGTTTATTTTATAGGTCACTGTAAGCATTCTAAATTTTGTCCAGTGTGAATTTATCAGAGGAGAGTTGGACGGTGTCCAAGATCAGAGAAGTATTCATGGATGTGAAGGGTGTTCTAGAAGGTGTTTGCATCAGGAAATGTTTCAGTATTTTAACCAAGATCCCTGAGCTTCTAAGAAAGAAGGTTTATTTTAGCTCATAAGTTTGGAGGTTCACAATTTAAAATCTGTCACCCTGTTTATTCAGACATGTAATGAAGCTAGAGGATAGTGGAGAAATGAAGATATGATGAACCAAGAAGTAAAGAGAGCCACTGAGCAGGCTCTTTGCCTACTCTCTGTAAGAACTCTCATTAGAATGCCATCATGGATTTGATTATGGTGTTTCCCCAAATAATCTAATGCAATCTAACAATTTACTGAAGCTTCTACCTTCGCACACATAGCTGGATCAAGCCTTGACCCTAATCCATCAACATTAACATTAATCCATTAACTATGAACATATGTCTTTGGGGATTAAAATCTGTTCAAATACTAATATTCTTGAATTGGGCTCATAGGAGTCCCAGACATTGATAGGTAAGACAGAGAATCTGGAGCTGGCCCTAGATGAGCCAAATGCCCTCATAGCATTCTGGAAAGGATTTTGCTCTCAAAGATCTTTTAAGCAAATTGTCACTTTTAACTATCTCAGAAATCTTGGACAGGCAGTTTGGTCTCAAAGATAGATGAAATGCCTGTGGGATCCTTCTTTGATTGCCTTCTTTAACCTGAGATAACTTTTTTTTTTAACTGAGGTTTTGTTTCTCCCTTTTCCCTTGTCCAAAACACAGCAGTTTGTCTTCGTTCCTTCTCTGCTTAGCTGAGAATTTCCCAAATATTTGTGTTCTGCACCATTGTGCTCTGTTATTTTCACTTTGAAACTTTCTGCAAGTAGCAGAAATCACTCTTGTTGCAGCATTAATTCTTTGCTCTCTTGAAATGTCTGCCACACTAGTCCATAATCCTTAAAGTCAGTATGCCCACAATGCTTCAGGACACAGACACAAAAAGACCCATACTTTTGCCTCAATATAAGCATATTGGAGTTTAGTCCAGGTCCCAAAAAGTTTTCTTTTCAAACTGGAGACCTCATCAACATTGTCTACATTTTACCAGAAATTCTGATTGATTAACCCCTCATCTGCCTCATTCATAATGAATTGCTTATCTCCTAAAATTTGTGTTGCCTGTTTTTCCAAACTCTTCCAACCTCTTCCAGTAAACAAATTCCAGAGAGTCCTCATAACTTCAGGTTTAGTTAATGCCGGAGTCCAGCTCCAGCTGAGTTCGAGCTGGAGAAGAGTGCGTGAAATAGACGTAGAGAGAAGAAAAACTTACCACTACAACTCCAGGATCATCATGGGCTATGCGGAAGAAGCTGTCCACTTTATTTATGCAGAAGCAGTACAAAGTTTTCTTTTAGGGGCAGTTTGACATAGCCTCAGGGGGGCACAATTTGCAACAGCTTGAGAGATGAGTGAGGGAGATTTATGCATTCCTTCCTTATCTTGGTTTACCAGGTCCCACTTGCTCTCCTCAAGTCTGGGCTCTAACCTTGGTGGCCACCTGTGACAACCAGACCCCTACCTTAAATTATCAATGGGTTAATATGCCTGGGGCCTTGGTTTATGGGGATTGGGGTCATTGACATTAGTTTGCTATTAGGCCTGCAATCTCAGCCTTTAGGGTCACAGTAATAGGATAGCCTTTAGGGTCACAGTAGCTGTATTTTTTGTCATAGCAGTTTCAGCTCATACGTCCATCACTTCCATTAGTTTGTAAAATTCTTATCAAGCCATTTCCCAGAAGGCATCCTATATGTCTGGGCCAGATTTCAGGGCAATGGGTAGGCACACAATAAGATGTCCAGAAATGGCATGGGTTTAATTGTACTCATGTGTGCAATTAAAGGCCCACTCATTAAGACATTATCAATAACACTAATTCTCAAGCTCACGATAGTTGCAAAAGCCATTTCACAGGGGCAAACAATGCCTCAGTAGATTACAGAATTCTTAGTTGAGTGTCCATACCAGAAGGGGGTGAGACTGCGTCAAGGTGGTCAGAGAGAAATCTGCTGGACCCTACCAAACAGCTGGAAGCTCCCCTGGGCCCTGCCAAGCAGGGGGAGCTGTTCTCTTCACACCTTCGTGTTATCCACACCTTCTGCACGGACTCCAGCAAGTTAATAATAGTAGCCCCATTTATCTAATACCAATTTTCTGTATTAGTCAATTAGTCAGTTACCTTACCCAAAACAACTAAGTGGAACCACTTAGGAAGGAAGATATAATATTGATTAGTCCCAAAGGTCTTTCAGCCAATGAGGGTAGTGAACAGAGGGACACATGTACAGGGAGTATCATCTGTTGAGCCAGTGAACAGGGAGACACAGGGAGAGCTAAAACAGAAAAAAATGCACCCTCCTGCTTCATCTGCTTTTTATTTGATCTCTCCTATGATACCATGAGAATTACATCATGAATTCCATACTAGCAATCTAATCCAACCCAATCTACTTCAGTGGCCAAATAAAAATCCCACATCCAGCTATTATATTTTCAGTAACCATTAACATAGTAATCCACTAACTGCTAACTTAAAACTTTGGGTTTTAAACATCTTTAGGAGTTTGGGGAGCAAAAAATCTGTTTATACTGTAATAGTATTTAAAATGAAAAAAAGTTTCAATTTACTCCTGGCTTATGAAGTAAATATATCCAGAGAAATGCTAAGATTTTTGCCTTCAGTAATAAGAAAAATTAAAATTCCCCTTTGAGTGGAATAATGGAGAAAAGAAAATTAAAATGGGTTCCAGCTTTGTGGCATAGCAGGTGGAAACCCCACCTGTCAGTCTGGCATCCCCTTTGGGCACTGGTTAACATCCTAGTTTCTGTAGTTTCCATCCAATTCCCTGATAATGGCTTCAGAAAAATCATCAGAAGTTTGTCCAAATACTTAGGTCCCTGTATCATGTGGAAGATGTGGCTGAAGCTACTGAGTTTAGTATGGCTCAGCCTTGGCTATTGCAATTATTTGAATGTGAACCAATAAATGGAAATCACTCTTTTTCTGCTTTTGTCTTTCTATGTAGCTCTTTCAATTAAATGAACATAAATCCTGACAAATTAAAAAGTATATAAAGGTGTTTCTGAAGCTATTTAATTATTGCATTGGGAGCTCAGTCACCCATAAATTTGGCTTTGGGTATATTAAATTTAAAATACATATGAGGCATTTCACTGAACAAGTCAAGTAGTAGAGGTGATGTCAGTAAAGAAGTAGCATTGGAGTTTTCAGATATCGTTCTGCTCTGTCCCCCGAAGGAACCAATGTTGTCATCCACTCATGAAAAAGAGTAGATTTAGGGTTGCTCAGTAATCTAATGGAAAAGTGCCAGCTTACAATTGAATAAAAAATCTACACACCTACACAGTGAAGGCGGCAAGAAAAATTCTATTTTGCTGACATTTCTGTCTTTCCTCAAGGCAGTGAGCCCCCTGGACTCTTGCTTTCCTCCATGACAGAATCTGAGAATGTAGACAGTACTGGTCTGTCAGTAGTGGAGGGCTGATCATTTCTTTTTTATCCATAAAAAAAAATAGAATCTCCAGACAGAATCATGTCTAGACAAGTAAGAATAGCAAAAAAACACAGTAGCACAGAGAAAAGAGGACGCCTGAGGGACCCTCATACTTCCTAGTAAGACTGGTTAGTGAATGTTTTGAACATTCTGCCAGCAACCCATATGGATGCTGGTTCTAGTTCTGGCTACTCCACTTCCAATCCAGCTCCCTGCCTGGAACAGGAGGGGAGGGTGTCTCAGAACCTTGGGCTCCTGCACTCAGCTGTGAGACCTGGAAGAAGCTCCCAGTTCCTAACTTTGGACTGGCTCAGCTCTAACTTTTGCAACCATTGGTCAGTGAACTAGCAGATGGAAAATTCTCTCTCTCTCTCTCTCTTTCTCTAACATACAAAGTATAAATAAATAAGTTTTTAAATAAAATTTAGTCTCTTTGGTGTTAAGAATACACATAGGTTGAAAGTGAAGAAGGCAAAGGATGTTTCTTGTGAATAAAATCTCAGAAACAAACAACAAGAGATATACTTGCATTAGCCAGCACAGGTTTGAATTCAAACACTGTAACAAGAAAAATAAGTTGTAGTAATGAAATAGTTTATTCACTGAAAGAACATAACAGTTAATATATATATATACACCCAACGTTTGAGCAACTATTGTATAAACAAGATTTCTTAGAACTGAAAGGAGAGATACACAACAATATTACAAAACTTAAATAATCCACTTTAAACAAGGAAAAATATCATTCAGATGTAAAATGAAAAAGGAATCAGTGGACTTGAATATCACCTTAGGATGATAGTGTACTTAAAACTGTTAATGTCTCAACATGTTACTTAAATTGAGAATTAAAATGATCATTTATTTCATTTCATTCATGTACAATGTAATTGTTGTGAATTAACAATAAAGGTCTTATTTTCAGTATGGTTCAAGTAATGACAAGTACATATGTCTGCCTGTTTTATTAACATTGTAAAAGATTTGTATTGTTCATGATCCATTGATTGAATTTGAGAAGCATGGTCAGACAGGCTGTTAAAGAAATGAAAGTTTATGGAGCGTAGGAATGCCACTATATTTATAAAGAATGGTGCAACTGGGTGTCTAATGGTGTCTAATGGGTGCCATAAATTTGTGCGTGATTGGCAATTAGAGAGGAAGGATGAAGAAAAGAGTGTTGTCTTGGATGGTCTGTGCTGCTGTAACAAACTGAGACTACATGCTTCTAAGCAGTAGAAGTTTATCTCTCCCAGCTATGTGGCCTACACGTATGAGTTCAAGATTCTGATGTGTTTGCTTTTTGGTGAAGACCCTCTTCTGTGTTGCAGCCTGCCAATGTACTGTACATTAGATGGCAGAGAGGGAACAACAGACTCTCCAGGTCTTTTCACAGGGGTACCAGTCTCCTGGATCATGATCCAGTTACTTACTAAAAGACCTACCTCCTAATATAATTATATGGGTTTTAATAATTAAGCATATGAGTTTTAGAGGGACATATTCAGTCACATTCAAATGTTAATTCATATAGATAGAACATAGGATCAGAGGCACCACGTGTTAGTGAACAACAGTAATCCTTGCTGTCATTCAGACTTCAGATTCTGTGGTAGATACATGGAGACAGAGGAAAGTAGATACTCCATTTTTCCCAAGGGTAGGTACCTGGAAAAGATTTTTGACAAAATGTCTTAACTGCTTAGAGTAATGGGATACTATTCAAGCCAAGGTTCTAACCTTAAAACTGTTTTTTTTTTTTTTTTAATGCCTGATCTAAGATACTGCCTCTATTATGGTGAAGAAGGGAAGTGGGGAAATTGTTGGAAATACTTATGTTTTATAACTGAATCAAGTATTTAGAGCATATCCCAGAAATGTAGGTCTCTTGACAAGAATACACAGGAGGTGGAGATAGGAATTACGGTACATATGGAAATACAAATCCACAAAGTTAATTCATATTTTAAAAATATATATTTATTTTTATTGGAAAGTCAGATATATAGAGAGGAGGAGATACGGAGAGGAAGATCTTCCATTTGATGATTCACTCCCCAAGTGGTCACAATGTCCATGGCTGAGCTGATCTGAGACCAGGAACCAGGAGCTTCTTCCAGGACTCCCAAGTGGGTGCAGGGTCCCAAGGCTTTGGGCTGTCCTGGACTGCTTTCCCAGGCCACAGGCAGGGAACTAGTTGGGAAGCAAGCCTGCCAGCACACTAACCAGGGCCCATGTGGGATTCTGGTGTTTGGTAACACAAAGCTACCGCGCAGGCCCTAATTCATATTTTTAAAGCAAAGGACAAAAACTATTCTCCAATTATGAAGCTCTATTATGATTATTTTGATGAAAATGTAGATTTGGATTTTCTTTACAACAATGAGATATCCAAAATTTAAGGTTATTAGAACAAAAGCTATTAATTATTAAGCACAAAGGGGATCTACTTTATTGTTGACGATATAGTTGAAGTTTAAAAAAATCACCACTTGGGCCCGGCGGCGTGGCCTAGTGGCTAAAGTCCTCGCCTTGAACGCGCTGGGATCCCATATGGGCGCCGGTTCTAATCCCGGCAGCTCCACTTCCCATCCAGCTCCCTGCTTGTGGCCTGGGAAAGCAGTCGAGGACGGCCCAATGCATTGGGATCCTGCACCCGCGTGGGAGACCCGGAAGAGGTTCCTGGTTCCGGGCATCGGATCGGCGCGCATCGGCCCGTTGCGGCTCACTTGGGGAGTGAATCATCGGACGGAAGATCTTCCTCTCTGTCTCTCCTCCTCTGTATATCTGACTTTGTAATAAAATGAATAAATCTTTGAAAAAAAAATCACCACTTGTTTTCTATGCCAGGGGTAGTTAAAATTCCATTTAATGTAGATGGAACAAGGCTCCAGTGACTTATAAACAAGAGAAAAATGAATAATTGTGAATATAGCCATCGAGAATCATAGTGTCCTTAGGCCTGGTATGGGCAAAGAACAAAATGGACAAAATCCTTTTTTTGCATGTTCCATGGACCCATATTGGTGCAGGTTCATGTCCCAGCTACTCTGTTTTCCTTCCAACCCCCTGCTTGTAGCCTGGCAGAACAGTAGAGGATGGCAAACGTCTTGAGATTCTGTACCCATGTGGGAGAACTAGAAAAAGCTTCTAGCTCCTGTCTCCTGGCTTCGGATCAGGTCAGCTTCAGCTGTTGTGGCCACTTGGGGAATGAACCAGCAGACAGATCCTTTCTCTTTGTCTCTCCTTCTCTCTGTAAATATGACTTTCCAATAAAAATAAATAAAGTTTAAGAAAAATAAAAAGAATCACAGTGCCCCTGAAACAAGCAGGCGTGTGTACACACACACCCCCTTATATCATACACACCCTTGAAAATTGATACTTTCTGCATTACTCTCAGTATCTTTTATTATAAAACTTTGCAGAAATGCATACTTTTTATCATCTTTATACTTCAAATAAACATTTATTGAAGGATAATTTGGTCCAAGCCATATCTCCTTCTTTGCCATTTCTAAAGTTGTCTCTAGAGAGATTTCTAAATTTTGCTTCTCAAAGTACTGAGAACAAGTCCTAGAAGTGTTGGTGGATTCCCTGAGATTGTTGTGCATTTACACCCAGCATAGCTGCTTCAGCTCTGGAACTAGATTGCTCCATTAAGACCGTGAACATATACTTTGGAGAATCTTAAGGCCACTAATAAGACTGAAGCCAAGGTGATAAATATTTTATATCCTCGAATCAAATTCTGTCCATCAGCAGCACCTTAGGGGATTCTTCATCTTCACGATCTCAACTCAGAAGGCTCTGTTAGCCCTGGTGTAATATGACTATGGAACTGGGGTTCTCTGGGCTGTTAACTTCCTAACGTCGGGATTAATAGGTCATGCTTAAGGAGGAATTGGGAATGTCAAGAGAATTTGGAGATGATGTAGTGAAGTCAGCTGCATTGGTTAGTCATTTTCTGTTGTGTGAAAAAGGGGATGAGGTTGACTGTCAAAGAGTTCTTGGAATTTAGGTGGATCACACTAACTGTTGCTGCAAGTAATGGCAAAGGTTCTGAACAGGAACATGCACCATGTTCATTATCATGAGGCTCAGAATGTAAAATGTATCGCTCAGTAAGCCTACTGTATCTGTTGTGCTCTCCAGGTTCTACACTGTGGTGCTAGTAACACTGTGGTCACATTGAGAATTCCACAAGAGAGATGAGGTTATCCCAGGCTCCAAGCTCTTCCTACTTGAGGGCATCTGTGTTCAGAGCTTTTTCAGTCTCATATTTTAAACAGTGCTGGCATTGTAATATAAATGAGAAATCCTTTACTTCCTTTATTAACTTGAAAGGACATGCAAAGTAGGGTGAGGTACTTAACTGCTGTTTCCAGATGATCTATAAATCATTGTGCATTGTCTCCACAAATCTGTCTTCTGAAGTATCCATAGGTAAAATTCTTTCTTCCATAGAGAAATTATGATTGACCACAATTTCATGAGCATTTCTCATCTTGGAACCTTCCTTTAAGTGAATCTGTCAGCTTTACAACAAAAAGTGCTCTGGATTGGTTATCAGCCAGGTGGTCACCAAGTATCTCTTACATGAACAACCTGCCCCTGAAGCAAGTGCATCCTGAACACATCTTGTGAATTATAAATCACAACTGGTTACCATTGTTGTTTGCTGGTATTGTTGGTTTCGTAACAATCATCCTAATGAGTGGAGATGATGTATAGTTGCATGTTTGGCTAGCATTTCCATAATTATTAATGATGGTGAGGAATTGTTCATGCATTTGCTGCCGATTTTTGTGTCTTATTTAGAAAAATGTCCATTGGAGTCTTTGCTCTTGTTTTCCAGTTACTGTTATTTATTATTTGTCCTCCAAATTAAGGTGTCTTGCTAATTTCATTTGTAATTAAAAATGTTCATTTTTTAATACAATATAAATTTAGTTTTGTTTTCTGCTGAAATAGATGATTTTTTTAAAAAAAACTCATTAATTAGTACATACCTCATATTGTGTACTTTACTATTGCTCAGATTTAGATCATATTATCTTATTGTGTTTTTCTATCTTTAATGTCAGAATCCTAGTGGTTCATTTAATTAAATTAATAAGAAATGATATTTTTAGATATCCCAAGTATATAATTATACAGTGTAGAGTAAAATTTATGTTAACTTATATTTGATTAAAATTTCAAAATTAGCATCCCAATTTCCTAAAATGCAAATTTTATATGTAATGAAATTAATTAACTAGTAGGCTATTTTTTCATAGTTTTTAATTTTAATTTTTCATGATAGAGTTCTTTAGGCTCTCTAGAGTTCTTCTTCCATCCTACTCATTTTCTCACTTCACCTCACTGATTTCTCCTGTATTACTACAATAGTGCAGTCCTTCAATAATCATCACAAGTTCATCAATCTGCTGTGTAAGTGTATAATGACATTGTAGATATAGACAGTGGGAAAAGATCCAGTACCTTATTGTCAGCACATATTTAATAGTCTTATTGGGAGTCCCTTTTTGATTTGGAAATAGAGATGCACACTACAATATATTTTCACTTTGTGGTATACTTGCCTCCACCGTATAGTTTCTCTAAATGACTACATGGATATGCATATTTAGCTAAATATCTATAGACTTTACATTTCCATGGAGATTGCCTCTTATCAGAGAGAACATAGGATATTTCTCCTTTGGGGATTGGCTTATTTCTCTGAGCATAAAGGTTTTTAGTTGGAATCACTTTGTTGTAAATGGTGGAATTTCATTCTTTGTAACGGCTGAGTAGTATCCCATAAAGTAGATGTCTTACAATTTCTTTATCCAGCTATTTTGGACAGACATCTGGGTTGTTTCCAATTCTTTGCTGTTGTAGATTGTGCTCCTATAAATGTAAGATTATAGGTCATTTTCTCATATGCAGGCTTCATTTTCTTTGGATATATTTGCAAAAATGAGATAGCTGGGACACACAGTAGATCAATTTTACGTTGTCTGAGCACTCTCCACACTGATTTCCATAGTGACTGTATTAGCCTACAGTTCCTCCAGCAGGAATGAGTTAGGATGCTTTTTTCCCCACATTCACCTTTCACAGCAGCAGTTTTGTTTTTTTTTTTTTAATTTAAACTTGTGAATGTTAGAAACTTAGGAATTTTGTTTGTTTGTTTTGTTTTGTTTTATCTTTTTCCCCCATAGCTAGGGAGCCTGATCATTTTTTTCATATGTCTATTAGTCATTTCAATTTTTTAAAACATCTATTCATTCCCTTTGCCCATTTCTTCACAGTGTTGTTTGTTTTGCTGACTTTAAGTGTCTGAAACTTTGTAAATCCTGGATCTTAGTCCCCTGTTATGTAGTGTACAAAAATGTTCTCATATTCTGTTGGTTGATTACTCACTTTGTTGATTTTCCCTTATAAGCTTTTTCGTTTGATGTAGTCCCATTTGTTTATTTTCACTTTGATTGCCTGTGCTTTTTGTGACTTTTCAGTCTTTGTCAATGCTTACATCTTGTAGAGTGCTTCCTTTATCTCCTTCTAATGGCTTCTGGGAGAAGATTTAGGTCATTGGTTCATTTATGCCTTAAGGTCTAGAATTGTGATTCCTCCAGCTTTATTTTTATTCTTTAGGATAGTTTTGTTTATTCATTTTTATTTCTAGATGAACTTTTGTATCTTTTATTTCTTGGAAGAATGTTGGGATTTTGATTGGATTCATATTAAATCTGAATATTACTTTTGGTAATATGTACATTTTGATGAGGTTCCTCCTGCTGATCCAGAAACATGGTAAAATTCTCCATTTTTAGATGTATTCTTCTGTTGTTTATCTGATGTTTTAGAATTTGCATCATAGAGGTCTTCCACATCTTTGGCTAAGTTTATTCCCAGGTATTTGGATACTTTTCCACTATTTTAAAGGGTACTATATTTTTGAATTCTTTCTCGGACTTGGTGTTATTTGCATATACTAGTGTCATCAATTTATGTTCATCAATTTTGTATTCTGTTACACTGTCAAATTCTATTTTGAGTTTCAATAATCTCTTGATTAAATCTTTTGGTTTTCCTATGTGTAGAATCATGTCATCTTTGAACAGAGTTGACTTCATATACTCATTTCTGATTTAAATTTGTTTAGTTTTTTTTTTTCCCTTGCCTAATACTTCTAGTGAGGACTTCTAATACTATGTTGAGTAGCAGCGTGAAAATGCGCATCCTTGTCTAGTTCCAGAACTTAGTGGAGAAACTTCCAGTCTTTCCCATTTAGTATGATGCATGTGTTGTGCTTTTTGTTTATTGCTTTTATTTGATGTAGACTGTTCTTCCTGTTCCCCTTTTATTTAGGGATTTTTAACATGAGGTGATGTTGGCTTTTATCAAATATGCTTTCTGTATTTATTGAGATGATCATAAGATTGACATTTTTCAATTTGCTGTTTGTCATTACAACTCTGATAGCTAATTATTTCCTTGTGACCAGTTTTTAAGTTGTGTTGTCCATAGGCCTGCAAGTTGACTTTACTGATCCTATTCTGTGCCCAGTTATTCATTTGCAGTCAGTTTTGCTATTTTCTCTAGTAAGTTTCAGTGCCAGGCTCTCATACTACTCACTTCTACCACAGTCTCCACAGCCTTAGTACCTGACTCACCACTATCCACCCTTATTAATTCTGTGCTGTGAACATGTCAATGCCTACTCATCCTTTCTCTCACCCCTGGTTCCAGCAATTTCTAGCATTAGGGAGAGATCAGTTGTGACTTTAACCTAAACCACAGGATTGTCAATGGTAACTGTTATACAGATTTTTTCTTTCTTTCCTCTTCTTGTAAGAACTGCTGGCAATTAGGTCTGAATGCAAACAAAGCATATTTTAGATATATACCAAACTGATATTGTTTTCCTAGTGGGACTAGTGCAATACATTGAGCCGGAAATGAGTTATTTCCTGCCTTAGCACATGCACAGCCCATTGTTGTCCATCCTCCAGAGCCTTGGACTCAGTTTACAAAATGATACCTGATGTGGCACTAGTGCAGGTTTGGGCCATGAAATCCACCCTGGTCTCACACATGAATGCCTGTGCTCTGTCACTCTGTTTCTGATGATGGTTGGGTTAAACTAGTAAGAAAGACCTACAGTTCTATGGCTGAGTTCACTTTCTGTGTGACTGGTGAACTCTCCTTCCCTCATGGCTGCTGGGGGAGCTACAACAGATACTAGCATATCTATTCACTGCAACATTTCTTTGTTGTCTCCACTGCTTCTCCATGTCCAAGACTCTCCAGGTGTGCCTCTATCATCAGACTGCATTCTCCTATTTCTCACAATAGTGTCCTCTCTGCTTCATCTTGGTTAATTCTTCCCCATCTGTTTAAAGCTGTCCTTTCCCTATCCTGCCATTTTAAAATTCCTTGCAGGTTGTTGTGTCTAGAGTAGTCAGATATTAATCCCCTTAGGAGAATTAATTTTTCTAATAGATCCCATCATGTATAACAGTTATAATCCATATTATCCTTAGTATGCAGCTACATATGAGGTAACAGTTTTGCAAATTTTAGTCTAGTTAGTCACATAATCTGCATAGAATCTGTGCTTGATGTTTTTCTCTGACTGCTTTAATTTTCTAAACTTACCTGATTATATTTCACTAATGTGTTTGAAAATGGAAACATGTTAAAATTTTAAAGATTTTTTAAAAATATTGTATTTATTTTTATTGGAAAGGCTTTTGCAAAGACAAGGAGAAACAGAGAGATAGAACCTCCAACTGCTGGTCCATTCCCCTAATGGCTGCAATGGCCAGATCTGAGCTGATCTGAAGCCAGGAGCCAGGAGTTTCGTTTGGATTTCCCATTTAGGCTTTGGATCATCTTCACTGCCTACCTGGACCACAAGCATGGAACTGTATGGCCAGTGGAGCGGCTTGAAAATAAAGCAGTGCCCATATGTGATGCCAGTGCTTGCATGCAGAGTATTAGCTAATCCAGCCATTGCATTGTTCCCTTTTTTTAATGTAAATGATCTCTGTTACCAGTAAATGAATCTTAGATTTCAAGTATAAAATTGGAAAGTGATTTTTTTTAATTAAAAATATATTCAAGTCTGATATCCAAGGTCAAAACAGCATTGGAATTGCAGTCTCTGTACCATGTAAGGGTATATAGTTAATTAAAGCTTAAAAGGAAATACATGATAATTCCTCATTTCTTTAAGTTTTCTTAAACAGTTTTAACCATACTAGGTAAAATAGACATTGAATAAATGGTTTGGATTTTAATTATAGAATGTTTCTTGGGAATATATTTTGAGAATTATGGTTAATTTTTCAAAGTAGGTTATAAAGATTCATAATAAATAATTGTTTTGGCTAAAGTGAACTGTAAAGCAGAGACTGTCTTTTTATCTTTATTTTATTGTAGTATACATTGCAAAAAAGAGGCTACTTTAAGAAAGTAGTCTATGGAGTATTGTATCTGACAGTTCATTTTGAACTTTATTCCATAGAGGAGTCTCCTGAACTACAGCAATTTCAGTGAACTGATGTAATTTTAATGCTCATCTTGTCTGAATGTTTTCCAAGAGGAAAATAATAAAAAAAACTGTCCCTGACTAATGACTTTAAAAGTCTACTTATGTAAGGGCAGGAAAGATCTCACAGCGGGTCTTTGAAACTGTGACTACTACGTGGATTCTATGTTGAGGTAACTAAATTTTAAATTTCAGAGTTTGAGAATAAATCAGAGTTATTCTCCCTGACTTGCAGTAGCTGCAGCTCACATAAAGAAAGTCGCTCATTCATCTTGGGAATGTAGCCAGATAATAGTGGGCACAGAATGAAAATATGGCTGTGCTATGCATATATATTGTTATTTTTGTCTAGCTCCATGTTTTTTGTCATATTGACCATTCTCTTTTGTATCTCAAGGATATCCCAGAAATATTATTTTTATAGCACTGTTTAGTTTTATAGATTGTTCTCTAATTTCCTTTTTATTTTAACCAGTGGTAAGAGCAAAAAGGAAACCAGGGGATAGACTAAAAAATTCCATCTTGTTTTACATGTATGCAGATAGATCACAGATTGCTCCATTAACTATCATAGCTCATGACCAATGATTATATTTTCAATGTTTAAATACATTTTAATTGTTAACTAGCACATAAATATTTTGCATATTTTTGGACTACTGTCACCACTTGAAGTGTTTTGAAGCATGTATACATTCTGTAAAGCTGTGTCAAGGTAAACATGTTACCTCAGACAGATAATATTTCTTTATACAATATCCCTTCTAGGTTTTTAAAAGAGAAATATGGGTACACTATAATTGTAGTCATTCCACTTTATTTCCTGATAATCACGACTAAACATTTTTTTTTCAGATTTTTAAACATTCGGATTTTATTTCATCAATTCAAAGTAGTTTGTAAATGCACCTCTGTGAACATCATGCTATTTTTTCTGCCTTACCTCTCTGCAAGTTTTATTTATTCTTTTTCTCTTTTAGTTTTTAAAATGGCACATTTTAAAGTTACACTACAGTAAAAACTTTTAATACATCATCAAATAAGAAGCTTAACGAGAAAAAAAATCAAGTAGGACTACAGAAAATGGCTCTAAATAATAACTGAATGGGAATATGATCATTTCACTAATATACAGTATATTTTGAAGCAATCGTAGATCATTAAATCTATAGTGGTATAACAGTCTTAACCATGGCTTGACATCGTGTAAAATGAAATTAAAAAAATGATTTTGTCATTAGTGATACAAAAAGACATTTTTCTTCCTTTTTTAAAAAACTGAATTCTATTTTATATTTTAGCTCCCACAATTAAGGGCAAACATGTGGTACTTGTCTTTCTGGGTCCAAATTATTTTGCTGAACATGTTTTCCAGCTGAGTCTATTTTGTTGTAAATGTATAGTTTCATTTTTTTGAAAGCGGAATACTATTTCATTGTATATATACCTATATATGTATACATATTTATATATATAACATGTAGTTCCATCCAACATTTTAATAATGACAAGATTTTTATTTCCTATTATGACTATACTATATTCTACCATGTGTACTGTTTTTACCAAAATCTTCCCTACACATTAATCAGCTGAAGGACATTTATAGTTTCCAGTTATTGATGATCATAAATAGTAGTGCAATAAAGATGGATGGGTGAATGTCTTTTTTATAGAATGATTTCATTCTCTTGCATTTCAGTTCCTTTAAACTTGATGGATCATATTAGCAGTTATATTTTTAGTTTTTGAGGGAATTTCCTTATTATTGTATATAATTATTGTAGTAATTGACTTTCCCAGTAGTGTACAAGAGCTCACTATTCCCCACATCATAGCTGCACTTGATATATGTTGCCTTTTGATAATTGACAATTTAATTACAGTGAGGTGATATTTCATTGCCATTTTTTAAAATTTCCCCAATGGATAGTGATATTGATTATAATTTCATATACCCGCTCTTCATTGTTTATTTATTTAATTTGGAGAAATGTTTATTTAGATCTACTTGTCCTTTTAAGTTTGAAGTTGTGTCTTTGCTATAGAGTTATCATAGTTACATATATGTTGAGGTTATTATTCCCTGATTATCTACAATTTGCAAATATTTTCTTCCATTCTGTAAGCCGTGTTTTCACTATTTATTCTCTTTGTTTATTGTGCAAAGGCTCTTTAGTTTGATGACTCTGTCTCTGGTTTTCGTTCCTGTAATTTTGTAGGTCTCTTCCAAAAAAATACTTGCCCATACCAATGTCCTAAAACTTTCCCCTTGCAATAAATTCTGGTAATTTCAAAGCATCAGATCTTACATTTTAGTCTTTAGTTCATTTTGAGTTCACATCTGTATATGGTGAGAGATAGAAATCTAGTTTCATTCTCCTTAATGTAAACATGGATTTCTCTCTCTAAGGTTGATTTACTTACTTAAAAGGCACAGTTACAAAAAAGAGGAGAATGAAAGATGGAAAAAGAGAGAGCGAGGTGCAGAGAGACTTTCAATTGCAGTTCACTTTCCAAGTTACCGCAATGGCTGGGGCTGGGCTAGGACAAAGCCAATTGCTTCTTTCAGATCACACGTATAGATGCCATGTTCTCAAGCACTTGGGGGAACCTTTCTCTGCTTTTCCAGACATATTCACTGGGAGCTATGTAAGAAGTGGAACAAGCAAATACCTGGGGTGGAGGTAGGTTCATACTCCTATCCTGTGACCACCTGTTCTACAATATGAGGTCATATCTATAGAACATTGCCAACCCAGAATATTAGAACATGGGGGTAGGACAAAAGCCCACACCCCTCTATGATCTTCCTGCTGCCTACATGGTTTTATATCCTGTAGTCATCAAATTAACCCACAGATTGTGTTGAATTAGACACAAATCAGATTAACTGGGCCAGTGTTGTGGCATAGCAAGAAAAGCCACCATTTGTGATGCTGGCATACAGTATGTGCACCAGTTCATATCCAGGTTGCTGCACTTTTGATCCAACTCCCTGTTAATGGCCCAGGGGAAGTACCAGGATATGGCCCAAGTGTTTGAGCTGCTGTTACCCATGCAGAGACATGGATCAAGCTCTTCGTTTCTGGCCTTGGCCTGGCTCAGCCCTGGCAATCGTGACTGTCTGGGTAGCAGAAAAAAAGATCTCTCTCTTCATTTTTTTTCATCTATCTTCAACTCTGACCACCAGTTAGATAAATAAATGTTTAAAATATTAATTCGTGCCTTATGCACTTGTGGCACTACAGCAAATCTAGACTCTCTGCAGGTAGTAGGCTAAAGACAAAGCATCTTAGAGTCTTCCAAACGTTGAGTTTCATCTTTCTGACAATGAATTCAAAGACAAAGTTCTGTAGTTCCTTATTATTTGCTAAATTTGAAGAATGGGGTTGTAAAGGTAGTTTGGTAGCAACTCATACACCGTAAGCTTGATTATATCTGGATGTCACAGTCAACAGGTCCTTCATACATGGTGGCAAGTGTCAGGTCCACATCAGGCTGAAATTGATACCTCTTTAAAGAAGCCTAACTCATGGAATACACATTTACATCTGATGCTGAGGTAATAAAAAGATATATTTGCACAATAACCTGATGGTTCAGCTTTATGGGCTTCGTCTAGTGTGAGGACTTGGTGCAGAACAGGTCTATTTCGGCTCTATAAAAAGTTGCTTTGCCTGACTTTTTTTTCAAGCAGCTGGAATCTTACTCTTTTATGTGTCAGAGAGATACAAGTGGTGGTGAAATGGATCCTTAGTCATCTGTTTAAAGAGAGTCTAAATGCTGAGTCTGAAGGTAGGAGCCTCCTTCAGGGACTATGGTGCCTTGTGAACCTCTAGTTTATGTGTTTGTTTCGTTGATTGATTGTTTGATTTTTAATTGGAGTTTGCCCAGTACTAGGTTTTTGGACTTTATTTTTAATTGTTTCTCTTAAAAGTGAGAAATAATATATTTGTCTTCACAATATGCTACTTGGAGCTAGGGGAGTGATAGTATGACAACTTTTTGTTTCTCACTTTCTTTAATATGTCTTATTATTTTATAAAAATCAGGTACTATACTCTCTTGTTTGACTTCTAAAGCACTTGTGAAGGTAATTTGGTGCATGGATAGCAGTTCAAATCAGTGACTATAACAGAGAAGCATGCTAAAACACCTTTTTCAACTACCATCTTCCTCCAACTCCAATAATCTATTTTGATTAATGATTTTTATCTGCAGCTCAAGTTTTCTGTGATGCTAGCATATGTTTTTACTTGTCTCATTAAACAGTCTTTATATCTATAGCTAAGATATTTAATCAACTCTGATGTCCATTAAATGATGATGACTTGGATAATGAAAATGTGCTATTTAAACACAAAGAATGCTACTCTGCCATAAAATTTGGAAATAAGCCATTTGTCAAAATACAAATATCATGTTTTCTCTGACTTGGAAACATATAAAGTTAAAATAGAACAATTAATATATTTGAGTGAAATTAACAATTTGAGGTTGGATTATTTTTTGTAGTGTTTGTATATACTTCCAAGTAACAGTGAATTTCTTCTCTATATTTGAACATATTTTTACTTGAAAGAGAAATGTACAGGAAAAAAGGGATAGAGACAGAGATTTAAAGAGATCTTGGATCCACTGGCTCAATAATCAAATGGTTGCAATGGCCCAAGCTGAACTGATCCAAAGCAAAGAGCCAAGGTCACAGGGGTCCAAGGACTTGGTCATTCTCTACTGATTTTCTAGTACATAAGCATGGAACTGGAACAAAAGTGAAATGGCTAGGAATAGACTCAACATTCTTACGGAATGCTGATACCACGGACAGAATATTAGCCTGTTGAGCCACTGGACTGGTCCAGTGAACTCACTGGACCAGTCCAATTCTACTCACTGAACTCTTTATTTAATAAAGAATTAACCTTCTGTTTGTAAGCATGTTAAAGGCATGTCCTTTATGTTATTGTAATATACAAAACATATAATTAAATACACATACATATATAAAACATGTACATTTACATAATATATGTTTGTATGGAGTGGCCATATATACATATATGTATTTATATCATGTATATTGTATATACATGTAGAAAATATTTCTATAGATACATTTTAAGAAGTTGAAAGAAAATATCAAGTGTAGGAGCTGCCTAAGTCTGCTGTTTGGCCTAGAGTTTTTCATAAGTCCTCTCTGGTTCTCTTTAATTTTGTCCACTTTCTCATAATGGTCATTTTGTTAAACTAAATTTAATATTTCTTTCAAACCTGCACTTTGTGTGGTGGAAGGAACTCTGATTCCCTGATATCAGAATTGGATCCCAGAAACATATTATTGAAATGACAATTTTGAAATTGGTTGTTTATGTATTTCACAAATATAGGATATATTTTTAGTCAGGAAAAAAATCAAAATCCTGGAAATATTTACAGGAAATATTTCCAGGAAAATCAAATTCTGGAGATATTTACTGTGGAAAACTGCTATATCTATAAAAATGGTGATAATCATATGGAAAACAGTTCAAATGAAGGAGAAATTCTGTGAGTTGGAAACCAGAGTAACAATGTGGATAAAAGTGGATCCTGAGTTTACCTTTTATTTCTGATAAAATTAGAAGGTACACAAAACAGTAAAGGTTTAAAAAATGATTTAAATGTCCAATGTGGGAGAAGAAAGGAAAGATATTGTCAGTTTCAGTGATTGGATTTCTTTATCTGTCTCTGAATATAAGGCTTATAGAGTAAAATAATCAATTGTGGTTCAATGCCATGCATTTTCTTGCAGTGTGAAGGAAACCTAGGGCTCTTACCTTCTGTTATGACCTCTGAGCACATAATAAATCCAAGTATTAGTACAACAGGTACAGGAAAAGAAAGAATGGTCTGCTTCAAAGAGACTTAACTTGTATAATAGTCGTAGAATTTTGGCATCATGACTCAGAAATATTAGATGTCTGCCCACGAATTTTTCGGTTTTAAAAAGAAAATCTATCCACATAGATCCACTCACTTGGTATTTGAAATGTTGGCTTAGCATAAGGAGTTGCATAAGGAGTTATCTTAGTACATCATCAGTAAAACACTGTTTTGAAAGAACCACACAAGAATAGCTTATGGCTAAGAGAAGAAACTTTTCAAATGTGTGGTTTTGATTTATAGGATATAATGCATGCCCTAAATGATTGAAAAATACAAGATGAAATCTCTCTAGTAATTATTATACATGTGTTCAGGCATTAAAATGGGAAAAATAAAATGTAGGAGACTCTTGGCATTATTCCACTTAATAACCCTGGAAACAGTGATTTTGTTTCCTACCTCTTCATCTTTTCAGTAAATTTAAGGAGCTTTTACATAAACAGAAGATGTTTCAATAAGAATTTTTCATAGTATATTCTCATGTTCAGTTTTTCAAATCATTAAAACAAGATACAGAGGAGACGTTGAATTGGTCCAAGTGATCAACATTGACTGTAATATAAAAACCGAGAAATGGGAGCAAATAAATATCTAAATCCCTTTGAAGACATAGGGAGACTTTTCATACTTTTTTGCCAGTAATAACAGCTGATGAAAATCTCTGTTATCACAAATTAAGGTAATCCTACCAAAAGCAATAAACATAACAAATGAGGATGCGTGTTCTTTTTTTTCTCTCCTTGAAACTATTCATACATCTGCAACCATTCTGTTAAATAAATATTAATTTGAGAGTGTATTATCTTCCTTGAAGGGATAAAAGATTATGTACAATAAGCAAGTTAGTAGTAACCAAATCTATGAAATATAAGATGACAGTTATAATAATGCTCCCTTATTTCATTAAAAGAAACAACAAATCAGGCTATTTTGCTATTTTACTCACTGGCATTTAAGTTCAAAGATACCCTGAGGCTAGGGATGAACCATCCACTGTCTGTTTCTCTGACTTTGGGTTCTACACCTCTCCCCTGACTTGCCTTGGCTCCATTATTTTAAGCTTGCAAATTCTTTCATCATACTGGGCTAATGTTATGGCTCCTCATAATAGCATCCTACTACTAATGTACAAATTTAGCATTCCAGATAATATTTTCATAACTCAAAATTTAAAATCCAAAAGCTTCCTTTATAATGATCTATACTCTTTTGTGGATGTATTTACGCATTTTAAATTTATTCACTGTCTAGCGTATAAATGCTACTGTACAATTTCACATGCATAATCACTTTCCCATATAGGAAAATGATGAGGTATATCACACTAAAAAGAAGAGAAATTATTCAACGAAATTCTCAAGGTAGATAATTCACAGAAAGTCAGTATGAAGAGTGCTAATGAAACTGAAAATTGATCTGCTGTATGATCCAGCTATTCCACTTCTAGGGATATATCCAAAGGAGATGAAGCTGCATATGAGAAAGTAATTTCTAATCCTAATTTATGGCAGCACAATCTACAACAATAAAGATATGGAAACAACTCAGATGTCCATAAAAAAGGTTTGGATAAAGAAACTGTGATATATCTATTCTATGGAATACTACTCAGCCATTAAAAATAATGAAATTCTACCATTTCCAACAAAAGGGTCCTAATTAAAGACCATTATGCTTGGTGAAATTAGCCAACCACAAAGTACAAATGCCATGTTCTTTCTGATATAAGAAAACCTTGTGTGAAATACAAGATCAATAGATACACAGAGAAACATAGATGTACTTATACTCAACTAGAGGGACTGTGTAATAGAGACTAACATATAGAGAAGTGAAGACACATTGCTGTAGATATCACCTCTACTCCCGAATCAAAGTTGGAGTCCCAATGAAACTTTTAAATATAAATTCGTATTAGGATGATGCACTTTCTGCTATTGTACATACTTATTATGTCGGGATACACTTAAATAGCAGAATGATATACTTATGACTGTTTTTCAAGGACTATACTAACGTAATAATTTAGGGGCAATCAGTGGGGAAAGGGAAATCCCTCAGCCTATGGAACTGTATTATAAAATAACAACAACAACAACAACAACAACAGAATAGATTCTAGAACCCCCATGCACATGGAATGACTTTCATTTCTTTTTCATATGCATTAGCAGGGAGCTGAAGAAAAAGTGTAGATCAGAGAGTTGAACTATTGCCCATATGAAATTCCAGTGCCACAGGTAGCAATTTTACCCACTATGCCAGAGTGCCAGCTCCAGTACTTACAGTTTTTAATTTTGTGTCACTGGGAATTTGAGCCAAACCTAAAAGTTTATATGCCTATGGAATTTGAAGCTAACTCAAAAGGTTAAAGCTCTTTTGTTCTTCCATTTTTGAGAGAGGAGGAAAATAATAGTTGCCAAATTTCAGCCAAAGTTATCAAATACTTTATAAATACTAACCATTTAAATTCTCCTTATACCTTTTTTGATAGTGTACTGTTATGTATATTTCATGAAAAAGGAAATTAATGGTAAGAGACAAATAACGTGATGATATTATAAAATCAGTAACTGTCCGTGGAATATAAACTACTACATAGGTAAACAATTGTATCTTTGTTGTTTTAATTAAATAGTAAGAAAGAATAATCACATTTTAATGTGATTAGTGAAGTCAGGTGTTTTCATTTTCTAGTAACTGTATATTTTATTTGATAAATTTGTTGGTCCACATTGTTTAGGTAGATTTATAAGCAGTAACTCTCTCTGTTTTTATAATTTCGAAGCAGCATATGTACTGATCAAAGCTCAAGGCAGGGTTTCAGAAAAAAAGTGTATTTTATGATTCAACACCTACTTCACACATCTGTGTGGATACTTTGATCTGGACCTATTTATGTTTACATTATATTAGTCAGAGACCAAGAACTAGATACCTGCCACTAGCAGTACAGCAGAAAGAAATCACATAGATGAAAATGCAACATAATTTTCAATTCATAGTGTTTTCCCAGGAAAATTATTTCATGGGATAAAACTGAGCATATTTTATGTCAAACTATAGAGAAGCCACTTGCAATCACTCATTTCTTTGCCTAAGAGACTACGAGTCTCTTCAAATACTTTTCTCAGACTACACTTGTCCTGGAATTACTTCCAAAGCTATTGGATACCAGAGTACCAGCAATGAAAGAAAATCAACAGAATTAATTTCTACTACTGAATATAAGTGGGCTCCCAATGAAACATCTAAATATACCTAGAAAAGAAAATATTAAACTTTCTACTATTGCTCATGCCAACAATGTCATGACCCACATTAAGAGCAGGAAGTTGAAATTGAGACTATACCTGATAGGCTATTTCACTAACAAATGTGAGAGGGTGAATAGAGAAAGGAGATGGGGGGAGAGAGGGAGGAAGCAATATTGTAAAATGGAAAAAAAATAATAAATGATTTCAAGTAGCTTATTATTCAGAGAATCAAGATTGATAATTATCTAGCATACTTAGAATAACACTTCTTGCAGCTGTCCTTCAATCTATATATGATAATTTTTGTTACTGCATTTTTGGATTCTAATATGTATAGACTTATTCAAACAATAATTATGATATTCTCCTAGTTAATATGAGGCTGTTGAGAAATTTCTAAATGGTTAAATATTCAGGATATTGATTAAGGCTGTGACAAGCACAATGATGACTACAAAACAAATTTTCAATTAATCTTTTTCTTCTTTAAAAATATCGTAAAGACTTTTTATGAGATGTATTTTTATACACTGTAACTCACGAGTTGCAAGGTAACTAATAAGGACGTCTAAAGGAGAGGTTCCCTGTTATCAGAATAATACCAGGAGAACATGGACACAGGACAGCTTACATATCATTGTCTGTACCACTTGATGGTTGTAAGATAAATTTGTGTGGTCGCTTCTCAGCCTTTTGGCTAA
Source organism: Ochotona princeps (assembly GCF_030435755.1). Lineage (NCBI taxonomy): Eukaryota > Metazoa > Chordata > Mammalia > Lagomorpha > Ochotonidae > Ochotona > Ochotona princeps. The sequence continues at coordinate 33,279,021 of NC_080835.1, read as the reverse complement.
GATCAAATGCAGATAAATTCATGTTACCTTCATCTCAGAGTAGATGGAAATGTCTTTATATGAATCACACCTTTCTTGTTACATGTGAGAATGTCTATTTGGTTATTTAATTAATCACTTTTGCTGGTAAACATTGTGAAATTCTTTTTGATCTTCATTTTCTCATTCATTACTGCTTGTTTTGTAATAGGACATAAAATGCATTTAATGAATTAAGTAAATAAGCTAAAACTATGTTTATAACATTTTGGACCTTTTGCCCTAATAATAGACGTGTGAACTGGGCCTTCTGTGTGTAGTTTTCTCAGGTTTATTTTTCCCGGAGCTAATTGGCAAACATATACTTGAGTGCTGCTACTCACAATTAATTTTCTCAGTAATATCTTCCTTACTTTTGTTTTTCAACTATTTTATTATGGTTATTAAAAATGAATTGGAAGACAAAATATTAAAAATGTTGTTACAATCTTTTTTAAGCAATTCAGAAATTTATTTGAAATTCAGAGTTACAGAGGCGAAGAATGACAGAGAAAGAGGAGAGAGAGAAAAAGAAAGAGAGACAGACGCAGAGAGAGAGAGAGGGAATATTCTGAACACTCTTTCACTCTCTAGATGAGCACAATGTCCAGGGCTGGGTCAGGCCAAAGCTACCAGTGTTTAGTTTCACTCAACTCTCCAATGTGGGTGCCAGGGACCCAAACAAGTGGGCTATGTTCTGCTATCTTTCCAGATCATTAGTAGGAAGCTGCATCATAAGTGGAACAACCTGAACATGAACCAGCTTCCATTTGGGTCAGTGGCATCATAGGCAACAGCTTTATTCACTATGTGGCAGGAAGCAGCTATGCTCTAGTTTTGAATTTATAGAATAGGTGTTAATCATCCACTAGAGTAGAAGGCAAGGTATACAATATTTTAATTATTATTTTCATTTTATGATATAGTTCCATAGGCCCTGTGGTATCATTTACCCTGTTCCCAAGTACCCTCCCCATCCACTGAGTTCCCCTATATTATTACTATAGTGTAGTTCTTCATAAACAGCCTTGTATCCATTATTGCAAGCATGGATAATGGTAAACAGTCCAGCATCCTATTGTCAAGATATAATTAAAAGTTTCATTGGGCGTCCATCTTTGATCCGCAAGTACAGATGCATACTGGATTGTACCCTCACATCTGGATATGATAGTCTCTATTACACAGTTACTCTGCATTCTCCCAAATGAAAAGTCAAAATACAAAATCAACAACAGGAAGAAAAATCAAAATTTACAACACCATGAAGTTAAATAACATGCTATTGGATATGATAGTCTCCATCACACAGTTACTATACATCCCCTTAAATGAAGAGCCACAAAACAAAATCAATAACAGGAAGAAAAAAGAAATTAACAACACCGTGAAGTTAAATAACATGCTACTGAATGGCTAATGTGTCATTGAAGAAATGAAAAAGAAAATCAAGAACTTTCTTGAAGTAAACAATGCTACTGTATGATCTATAGAGTCATTGAAGAATTTAGTCAGAAGAAAGTGTTTTGAAGAGATGAAAACTAAATTTCAGTTTCTGCTGATCTTGGTTGGTACAATGTGCCTGTGTAGGGAACAAATAGATGGGTTTTGTTTTTTAATCCAGTCCACTAACCTATGATGTTTGATTGATAATGGGTGAAAGTTTGGTCCTGTTGTGTCGCAAAGGGTTGTTCATTGACCTAGTCTTCTGTTGTTATTTTACTGGGATTTTCTTCACATTAGCCTTTGCTTTTGGTGAGTGCTATTCCTCTTCTCTTTCAAGAGAACATCTTTAAGTTTTGGCAGGTTTGGAAGAGGAATTCTTTTAACTCTTCTTTACTGTGGAAGAATTATATTTCACATTCAGAGACAAAGGAAAGTTTTGCTGGGTACATTATCCTGGGTCGACAATGTTATGCTTTTAGAATCTGGACTGTGTTGCTCCATTCTTTTCTGGCCTGAAGAGTTTTCTGTGAGAGGTCTTCTGTGAGTTTAATTGGCATTCCTTTGCATGTCAAATGATTGTTTTCACTTGCATATATATGGATCTTTTACTTTTTTTCTATTGAAGGAAACTTAATTATAATGTTTCATGGTGAAGATCACTTTTTGTCAACACTATTGTGAGTTCTGTTCCCCCCACCCCGGATGTTGTTTCTCAGTTTTTTCTCTTGCTTAGGGAAATCTTCCCTTATTATTTTATTAAATACACCTTTAATCCCAGTTTCTCTTTCTCCACCTTCTGGGACTTCCTTAACTCCGATATTCGTCTTTTATTAGTGTCTTTAAATTGTTGAATATGTTTTTTTTGGCCTGATTCAGCTCTACTTCCAGCTTTTTGTTTGTTTACCCCTGGTGACAGGAAATATCTTCCAATTCTGAGATTTTTTTCTTCTGCTTGCTTCATTCTATGTTGGAGACTCTCCACTGTACTTTTAATTTGCTCCACAGTATTCTTCACTTCTGATATATCAGCTTTAATTTGATTCATTTCCAGTGTGACATACTCCTTAAATTCCATGAATGCCTACTTTATGTGCTTCTTGTTGTTGAGAAGTTATATAACAAGTGTTTTGATTTCTATATCCCCCATTTTCTCTATGTCTTCCTCAGTTAACTCAGGTTGGCAAAGGGTTTTGTTCCTTTGCAGGGGAGTCTTCAGTAATATTCATTTTGCCTGTGTGTCTTCTTTTGCTCCTGATCATTGTACTTCTGGTTAGCAGATTCTTCTCCTTGAGACAGTTTTCTAAGCTCTGTCACCACAGGTCTACAGTTCGATTTTACTTATTGCAGTTGGTATATGGCTCTTTGTTTGCAGTCAGTTGTGCTACTCCCTCCAGCAGTTCTAGGTCTGGGTTCTTATGTTAGACTTTCACCATGGTCTTAGTAGCCCCTGCTCCTGGCTAACCACTCTCCACCTCCTGTGATACCATGCTGAGGCTGCACCATTGTCCATACAACCTTTCTCCCACTTCTGCTTGAAGCAGTCCCCAGGATTGGGGAGACACTAGGATTCTATATAACTGGATTATTGATGGTGCTGATCTTGCCGAAATCTGTTACCTGCTAGATCTGAGGATCACATGGACCTATTTTGACCTGTATGATGCCAAATTTGGTGTTATTTTCTCTGTGAGAACAGTTCAATACACTGTGCTTAGTGAGTTTTCTCTCAGTCCAGCGCATGTGCACCTCACTATTGTTCCTGAAGTCTTAAATTTTTTTCTACACTTTATAAAATGGCACCTGACATGCGACTACTAGAGCTCTTGATCTGCTGGCCATCAGGTCTGCAGGCTACCTGGTCCTATCTTGGGTAGAACCTATAGGATGTCACATTATTACAGTTCACTGGTCCAGAAATGAGTTCACTGCTAGCTCAGCATATGCACATTCCTGTCCCATAGTCTTCCACCTTACACAAAATGGCACCCAGTTTGGTTCTAGGGGACAGACTGGGCCATGAAATCTACCTTGTTCCTTCTATCTCGGATCTGCTCTGTCTCTGCTGCTGCTGATCAAATCAAACTGGCCAGCAGGACGGGCAGTTGTTTGTCGTGATCCAATTCCTGAGCTCCCTGAGAAAGTCACTTCCCACCTTGTTGCTATTGGAGTTCTGGTTGCCTGTGCAATTCAGATTATCGGCAGCTGAATGCTGCTTGGATATTAGTCATTGCAACACCACACTGTTGTATCCGTTTGTTCCCTGTGTCTCTCATTTTCCAGGTGTCCCTCTGCTATCATTCTGTCCTCTCCTATTTCTTATAGTGTACCCTCTTTGCTTAACACTGGCTGATGTTTCTTTGTCTGTTTAAATGTGTCCTTACTCTATTCTGCCATCTTGATTCTCAAAGTTTACAACTTGATATTGTTTCCAAAGGCAGCAAGTGGATATTTGTATTTTGTTGAATATTCTCTGCCAACTCTGTCTTGAAGGATCATTTAATCAAGGTTAGAGTTACCAAACTCTAGGGTTGCCAAAATTCTGCCTCCCCATATTGAATATAAAAGTTAAATAAAATCCACAGCACTATTGTGAAACAAGTAAATTTCTTGTTGTTTACTGAAAACACAGAGCATATTTATTTTAAGCACATAAACAAGATCATATTACACAGCAGAAAAAATAATTCTGGGCTGAATGTTCAGTACCACTGTTATTATCCCATTTTTTCTCTTTGATCCTGTCAGGGAAGCCTCTGTGGTATCCCTGTGTATATCTTTACTCTTAATGTGATTAATAATAATAATAATAATAATAATAATAGCAACAATAAAAATAAAGACATATTCGGGTCAGCATTATGGTGCAGTGAGTCAGGCTATCCTTTTTGTTGCTGGGATCCCATGAGAGTACATTCGAGTCCCAGTTGTTCTGCTGCTGATCCAGTTTCCTGTTTATACTCCTGGAAAGGGAGCTGATGATGCTTCAAGTACTTGGGCTTCTGTCATGCATGAGAGACCGGGATGAATTTCCTGGTTGCTGGTTTCAGTCTGACTGAGACCTATTGCAGTCATTTACAGATCGAGCCACCAGGCAGAATCGTTCTTTCTCTGTCTCTGTATTTCAAATAAGTACATTTATATATTTACTGATATATATAGTGTTATTAAACTACTAAAGCAGACATTATTTCATAGGAACTCAAAAAGGTGAAGATACAAATGGAATAGCTGTGAAATTGTACATCATGAAATTTTTTTCAGGTAATAACTTAAATGGCATTTCATTTGCTAAATTCTGTTTTTTCTTTTTTATGTTTTGGAGGAAGCTCTTCCCTCTATTCATGTCAAGCAGCCACCTTGAAAATAGGCTTATTTTCTGTGGCACAGGCAGAAGTTTTTTCCCCTCTGCTACTGAACAGACCTGAAGCTGTTGTTGCTGGCTTCCCTCCTGGGAGACCCATCTGGACAACCTTCTCCATTTTATTTCTAATGGAAACAAATCACTGCCCTACTAAATGCCAAAGTTTAGATTCCAAAGCTTCATCACTTCCAGTCATTCACCAGCTGGTTTATTACCTATGTCTTGACACTGATTGCAGTAGTATTTTGTGAACAGTTACTGTACTGTTTAGTAATCTCAGTTGTTTGCAGGCTTTGCCACAAACATTTCTGTCTACACTGGATGGAATTACACCCAAGGTGTGGAAAAGCACTTACTCTGACAGAATGATGAATCTCTGACTGCCTGAAATGAGACTTCCAGTATTTCACTGAACTGGAAAAGAGTTATTTATTGGTGTCTTTTGCTTTTATTCAATCAGGAGTAGAGGAAGAAATGTTCCCCAGACTCACTTAGCTCTACTAAGGTTATTTTTTTTCCTATTTTTTCTTCTTTTTAAAAATCTATTCGGATTATTATGACAAGTCCAATAGCCATCAAATCCATTCACCCATTTCCAATCTAGATTAATAATAGTGAGTATTAATTAAATATTTATAGCCCCATCTCTCCCTCATATCCGTCACCAATACCTAAAAATATTGCCAAAGGAATACTGCTAAAATGAAGAAGTAATAAGTTTATTTGTAAAATTGTGTTCTTAAACAACTCTGAGGACCATTTCACAATCTACCTCTCTCTTGGTAGCTTTCAGCATAAACAACGTGCTTTAAAAACTAGTTCGGATTCTCTTCTGCCACTGTTCATGCAGTCATCATCAGGAATCAGACAGAATTGAACCGAAACTTAGATTTCATCCATTTTTAACTGTGTGCTTTAAGACAGATATCCTGAACATTCAAATTCTCATTTGAAAAATTAATCACCAGATCATTTATGATAAGGTTGTTATGGAATTTTCATGCTCACAGAAGAGTATATCACAGTTGTTCAGGTATAATTTTAACTATTATCATTACCTCTAAAGTCTGCTGCTTATTTCTATTGCTTCTTTATTACTTTATGCAATTTGTGAAGGATTTATTATTCATATATTTGAAAAGCAGATAAATAGAGAGATCAGGAAACAGAGAGGGAATGTCTCCAACATTAATTCACGGAGCAAAGAATGTAGACCCTCTTCCACTATTTTTCCATGTTCATTTGCAGGGAACTGGATTAGAATTGGAGCTATGGGGACACTAACTACTGCCTGAATGAGATTCTGGCAATGTGAATGGTGGGTTAACCTGCTATGCTTTGAAGGTATCCCACTGTCATGCAACTGTTAATTATCTTTAATGGTCACAGCTACTGTAGTTTGAAATTACACTCCTAAATTTTATGTATTAGAAATGTAATCTTATATTCATACTACCTAAAGATGGTGCTTGTGGGAATCAATTAGGATTTGGTTATGTCATCAAGGTCATAATGCCCTCTTCATCTCATAGCTGTTTTTACAGGAGTGACTTGAGCTATCATATCTACTTTGTGTAGAGAAGGATTGTTTTGGTATACTTTGAAGCTAAGAAGTAGGAATTAAATATCTTCAGTATAAGCAGATCAGCACAAAGCTCCAGCTGGACTAAAACAAAACCTGGCAGAATAGCATAAAGCCATGGAATCATCCCAAACCAAGCTCTTCATCTTGACAATGTCAAGGGCTAGAGGACAGCAATCAGGCTAACGTCTGTACTTCTTTCTCCATGAAGGTATATAAGCTACTCAGCTTATGAAGCCATTTTGACAAGCAAAAGGAATAAATAACATCCAAGATATTATATTTACTGACATGAAGATAAATCTAAAGGAAAGCTTTCCTTTCTTCTAAGGTCAAATATTGGAAGTTTTCTAATGAGTTGGCTAGCAGCTTTATGTGCTGTTAAGATAAAGGCTAGTGTATTACTTAATAAATTATTTAGAAGTTGATATATAAAGTCACTTGAAGGGGAATGGCATTTTATAGAACATTTGCTGAAGAATTATGGTATATATATATATATATATATATATATATATATATATATAACTAGACACTGAAGTTGAAATTTTGATCACACATTAATAGTTATATCTGTTTCTTTTGGCTGTCTCCAACCAAACTGTATATTCTTTATCTGTTACTTATTTGATATTTTGAAATAATATCTTGGTGTGCTCACTGTTAAAGTCATATCATATGCTTTGTCAGGATTCCAGGGCAAGCCACTGAGTTAATCTCCAATCAATGGGTAGCATCATTCCATGTCTTTATGCATAGCACATCATTTTAATAAGGAGTGCAGATCAGACTGAACAATAGGATTCTCCCTACTAATTTCACTACTTAGTTATTTCAATTATTGCCATATTTTATATCACATGTGTATTTAATAATTATGAAACTGAAATGTTGTTTATCCTGATATTTTTCTCTATTCTTGAATTAAAGTAGCAACTGTGTAGCCCAGAAAAATGTTATAGTTTCAATAGCTTAAGTTAGAGCCAGAAAGAACTTCATTAAACAGTGACATAATTCACTCTTCCTTTTGGAAGGACACTGCTTCACTATATATCCTTCATTATATATCCTTCACTATATATCCATTATAGCTCTTTATTTTTTTTATTTTTTTAAAGATTTATTTTATTTTTATTACAAAGTCAGATATACTGAGAGGAGGAGAGATAGAGAGGAAGTGGAGCTGCCGGGATTAGAACCAGCGGCCATATGGGATCAAGGCGAGGACCTTAGCCACTAGGCCACGCCGCCAAGCCCAATATAGCTCTTTATTTAAACATTTGATGTGTTCTCATGTAATGAATTGGGCTAAAATAATTTTCCCTTTACTTTAACTTAGGAACGATTGGGAAAGACCAGTTTTATATTGTGTTGCAGACATCATCAAACACTAGAAATTCCCAATTAGTTCAGCTTTCTGTAACTTTAGCTAAGAATTAATTAACTGAGGGTTGACACATCTATTAGTATGAGTTCTGCAGTTTACTCTCTTCAAGATTAAGGTCAATGTATCTTTAAGTTTGCAAAGTTAATTCTTTATCAGCCTAGCCCTTATTTGTTAAGAAAAAAATCCATTAACAAGCCAATTAGGATTAATGTTAATGCTAATTATTTACAAGTCTTCTCTTAAACTTTGAAATGGTGGTAGTGTCTATATTGGAGAAGACAGTACAACAGAGTGGAAGGTTAAAAATTGATCACTCTTTGAACCAATTAGTTCTGTGTAAAACCACAAGAGATTTCAACTGTGACCTTTATGTTTCACAGTGAGAATGCATCACAATATTTCTTCCAGGTGGAGGTGAGGCGTCTCATTACGGAGAGGTTGATAGACAATTCTTTGCTCAAAAACTCAGCAGTGTAACATTCCTGGCATGACTGTCATTTAAAACATGTAAATGTTTATGTATTTACTTACTTACTTACTTTGAATTTATATTTAAAAGTCAGTAAGACAAAGATGCTCCACCTGTTGATCTACTCCAGTAACAGATTTAACCAGGCCAAAGCCAAGAGCCTGGAACTCAATCCAGATCTCTAAAATGTATGACACAGATTCAAGTATTTAAATCAACATCTGCTACCTCCCAGAATGCATTTTATCTGTATCAGAAGCAGAGTACTCAGAATTCAATCAAACTAGCCACATCAGCATGAGAAGTATCTGTTCTACATGGTGACTTGATTGCTGCACCAAACACCTATACTAAATAAATATTGCTTTGTTTTATTAACTACTTAATGTCCTCATTCTAAAGGTGTTCAATCTAAAATAAAATTTGAAAATATTTGAGGAAATTGTTTTCTGCAAAAAACTGATTGCAATTCACAGTTTGATTAGCAATGTTATTATGTTTATAAAAACTCAAGAAGCCTAGAAGGAAGAAATTCCAGAAATTATTTCATTAAAGGGGTCATCAGGCTTTGGTGATTTAGCTTCTTAAGGTATGGATTAAAAGTATTCTTTGCTTAATATTTTATTTCAGAATGGATTTTTAATTTACAAAACAAAATTAATAAGTAGTAATGCAAAGTCCTTCTATTCTTCTCACCCAACTTACTCTATTATTCACATATCCTATTAGTGTATTGTCATCGTTAATAATTCTTAAACAGTTTTCCCTACATTTTTTAATCCATATTTTATTTTATCTTCCACCGCTTCAAACCTCTAGGTTTTCTCTAGGTGGTATGTTTCCATTTGTTTATAATATGCTTAGCCTTTTAGATTCTGAAGTTGTATATTATCCCTGATAGAAAAGACATGGCCTTGGACTAATTTGTCAATGAGCCAAAGTAAGGTCATTAAAAATTCCATCAAAATAGAATGATTTTTTTGTTTAATCACTAAAATATGAATTTTAAAAGTATTCCATTTTTAATAATAAATGTCTGTCTTAGAAATATAAGATTCTTTTAGGGAAAGTTAATTGTCATAAAATTAAAAATTTTAATACTTGACTTGAGGAACATGAACAAAAATATATGTGCTGGGAAGCATCCTGATCTTATTAAATTTGAAAATAAATATAGAATTCTTGGACACCTTGGATCATGGGACTAACTGGGAAAATCTGTCTAATAATTCTGCAATTCTTTATATGATGCAAACTTCCATTATTTTTTTCTAAAGGCAATTCAGTATTGTTTATTATGAAGTCTCCAATACTGTATTCTATCACCAGAGAAGTAGGTTTATCTAAAAGAGGAGCATCATTTGTCAAAGCCTAAATCTAAATTCAGCCTAGGAAATGTAAAAATGATTACACCAAGCAGGTGATGTTGGGATGTTCTCCGCATCTAAATGAACTAATAAGAAACAGTTGCCTTATCAGGGTTGATGTTTCTACTGTTTTGGATATCATTCTTTTTTCTTCCTTTCCCTAGATGAGGAAAAAAAAAAAGTCAAACCCCATAGCCCCATATGCAGCATAACAGTTTGCTTCAAGGAAGTTGTTTTGGGCATGACTTTGAGTCATGTGACATTTTCTTAGGGCTCCATTATAGAATGTCTGCACCCAAGGAAAATTCTTGGAATCATGTTTTCTGATGACCCCCTTCACAACATTTTGGCAGCAGAAATCCTGATTTCTAAGTATAGTGTTGTAAGATACATCAATGAACCAAGCGTCTCTTCACTGTGGTTGAATTGATTTCACTTTTGTTTTTCATTTCCCCCTATGTTCATTCATTGGGGCATAATATTCTTCTATTAAAACCCTGTACTCCTCAGGTTTTGTCGGGGGCCTATGTCTGTAGCTATTATGAGAAGATGGTGGTGGAGCTTTTGATTTCTTACTACTGGCAACCACAAGCAAAAAGCTGAAAAGAGTGTATGGAAATTCTTAATTCTTAATTATAAATTATAACTAAAGTATACTGTCAATGCCAACATTATCTGTCATCCTCTGGATTTGCTAACATTTTCTGGTTAACTATTTTAACACTGATGCAATTCTCAGTATAATATCTAAAAGCAGAATACACAACAACAAGATGCCTTTGATATTTTGTTTTTGCATCAAAAATTCAATTTGGATTTTCTTTTTGTATTTTTTTAAGTTTTACAAATCTAAATCTGAAGATTCTCAAAGAGAATCATGGACTTGTGTCTTAGTTGTGTAAATTAGGTGGGTGTATTATGGGTTATTTTAGAAAAGTCTCTCAAAAGAGAAGCAGCCACTAAAACCAGAAGGAACCAAGAGAACACAGAGGCAGACAAATCCAACAATATAAGTTGATATCCTGGTAGGAATTAGAGACAGAAATGTGGTCTTGGGCATATAAGATAATGAATCTTTGTGTCTCTGGTCAAAGCTGAGGGAGTTAAAAGTTAATATAAAATGAGGTGAACCATTATCCTGGCTACAACTGGGATTTATGAAGAAAATTAACATTTCAGATACTATATACTTGACATAATACAGTCTGGCTCTAGCAAGACATCTTGGCAGGTTACCTTAGAAGTATTTGTCTCTTTGTGAGTGACAAATCACTGTCAGATGGCTAGTTAAGCTAAGTCTGTCAGATGGCAAATCTAGTTAAGCTAAGTCTGTCAGATGACAAATCACTGTCAGATGGCTAGTTAAGCTAAGTCTGGTCTGAAGCTCATTGTGTGCTTCTAGTAGTATATGTTGAAATTCTAATGCTCAGGACATCAGAATGCTTCTTGTATTTGAATATTAAATCCCAAAAGGGTAATGAAGGTTATGTAAGGTCATTAGATTGGGTCCTAATCCAATATGATTAGTATCATTGTAAGACAAAATTTGAATACAGACATCTTTAGACAGAAGATTATGTTAATAGATTTCTGAATGCAGGCCTATGTCACTGGAGTTGGTGGAAACCTAAAATAGCTTTTTGTGTGTATTCTCCTAATAACTTAAAGACCCTAAGCATTTCTTTTCCATGTCTGCTAGCCTTTTGAATTTCTTTCTTTGAAAAATATTTGCTCATTCCATTTTCCCATTTCTTAGTAAGGCTGTTTGTTTTACTGCCCTTGAGTTTCTGAACCTGCTATCTAATCCCAAATGGAAAAGGACTCCAGGTGAAATTGCTAAATATACCTTAACTCTATGATACTCAGTTTGCCACAGTTGACTATACATACAATGCCATGATGCACTTAAACATCAGAATATTGGACTTGTGGTTGTTCTAGAAGAGATACACTATTGTAGTTATATGGACGAAAATAATTTTGAGTGAGGAGAACAGGAAAGCAAAAAGGGGAGGTGGGAATCTCCATAATTATAAAATAGTATCACAGAAAATGATAGTTTAAAAAAGCAAAAGAAATAAAAAGGAAGAAAGAAAGGAAGGAATAGATTGTTTTTGAAAAAATAAGATTGTGTGAAAATACACTCAGAACAAATCAAGGAAAGAGTCTTTACGAAGACAAGCAACATGATCAAAAATTGAGTCAGACTTCTTGCCTCTAGAATTGAGTTAAAAAGAAGGTTTTAATGCTTAAACCACTCATTCAGTTGTCCTTTGGTAAAATGACTGTAGAGAATACCATGTGAAAGAATGAATGGCTGTCTACCTTTTCCTTACTTGGTTGATTTCTGAATTAACAACCTGCAGAGTCACACTAAGTATGTCACCATATGTGAAGTAGACCATAATAAGAGATACATGAAAATGCAATATACTTCAAAGTTATTTTTATTATTATGTACAAACCCTAGCGGGTTTCATAGAAGTGTGTGTAGGGGTAATATTTTAATTAACACCAACAAAACAATGAAAAGGAAATGCATTGTATCAGAGAAAAGGATGTCCCTTTATACCTCAGTCATACTCTGACCTCAGAGATTTTTGTGGTTTCATATTTGAAGCAAAAATATTAGATGAAATTGAGAATATGATGTGTTGTTGGGAACTGATATTTTGAAAGGCTTGGAAGAAGATGTAGTTACTCTTCTAGGAATGAATTGATATGTGATGGGAGGCACCACAATAAGTCCAAGTGTTGATCATCTGTAAAATTTAAACTACAAAATGCATAACCATCATCTATACAGAGATAAGTCATTTCATTAGCAAACATTAGAGCAATATGAGAGAATCTGTTCAGTAACCTTCTTATAAGCAGGTCATATAAAAAAGTTCTTTAAATATATATTTACTTGCTTTTGGCAGTATTAAGCGTAAAGCAATACACTCATTTACTCCCAATACAAGTACTGGATTAAATTAATTGCAGAATGTTCAAAGATTTTTGAAACTATTGTGAATGTGACTGAACTGGCAAGTTCTTTCTCAGCCATGCAACTGTTAGCTATTGATTTTCGTGTGTTGATTTCACATCCTGCAACTTCAAAAAACTTTCTTGTGAGCTTCAAAGGTCTCTTGGTAGTTGTTTTGGTTCCTCATTAGAATGATAGAACATCAAAGGAAGAAACAGAAAAAAAGACACACAAAATAAGGTTGAAAAAATGTTGAAAATCTTCAATGTTTATGAACTGGTAGAATTAAAATAATCAAAATAAACATATCACCAATAGCAATTTATCAATGGTCCACGAAAAATATAGGATTTTTTTCAGTTCAAAAACATTATGTGAAAATTCACATGGAAACACCCTGAATAGATAAAGCTATTTTAAACAATAAAACCAAAGCTGGAAGCATTACAATACCAGACTTCAAATCATGCTGCAAGATGGTGGTAATCAAAACAGTCTAGTACAAACATAAAAATCGACATGAAGATCAACATAACAGAATACAAATTTCAGAAATCAACTCACACATGTACAAGCCAAGTCATCTTTAACAAGCGAACTGAAATCAATCCAGGGAGAAAGGACTGCTCTACAACGAATGATGCTAGGAAAATTAATCTACAAGTCTAGAAATGTGAAACAAGACTACTACCTTACCCTTGTATAAAAGTATGAACAAATCAAGGACCTAGATCTCCAACCTAATACCAGCAAATTGCTAGAGAAAAACATTGGGCGAAGCTCTGTGAGACATAGGCAAAGACTTCTTGGAAAAGATCCCAGAAGCACAGGCAATTACAGCAAAGAGAAACAACTAGGAGGAAATCAAGTCCAGACGCCTCTGCACAGCAAAGGAAACTATTAAGTTAGTCAAGAGACAACCAACAGAATGGAAGAAAATATTTGTAACTTGTGCAACTGATAAAGGACTAACATCCAGGATTTATAAATCACTCACAAAACCAAACAACAATGATACAAGCAATTCAGTTAAGAAATGGGTGGATTAAAATTATGATGCTGCAAATAATGTTAAAGACAGTGAAGAGAAAGACCGGTATTTTGGGAGAAGCAGGGGCGTGAGGGAAGTGTGACTTCCTTTTTGAACTGTACATATGGAACATATGCATTTGTTTCATTTATATTAATTAAAATTAAAAAATAAAAAATAAATATTTGGAAGTATTACCACATAAAATCATTTAAAATTTGAGAAAATATACTTTTTTCTATCAAATACTTGAGCATAAGGTAGGAAACCATAAAAGGTACTATTCTGATATTTGGGATAAGTGACCTAATGAGTTGATTATGTTAATCTTGATACATCAATTAATATGAGGGTTGTGTGTAATTCTTATGATTTTCACTTAATGGAATAAATTGAGTAAACAGACCAGGAAAAGGCTGAGAAAATCCAAAATCCAAAATATGTTACAATATAAATATTAACCCAATTGGAATTAATGTGTATATATTTCTGTTTCTTCTTTATTCTGATGCTCAAACTAAAATGCACACAATAAAATAAAGGCTTTTTTGGGGGGGTAGGATGAACAAAATAATTTTGTTACAATTCTGGATGATAGAAGGCTAAATGCAAAGCTATCAGGAGACTGATTTTCTTGACTTGCATGTGGCTGTTTATTTCCTATGTCTTTGACATGGTCCTTATTATTTGTCTTTGACACAAACTCTCCATTTTTTGTTGTTGTTTGATTTGCTTCCTAAATTATTACATTTTAATTATAGATTACATTTGTTAGTTACCATGTATACTTTGATGTTTGATTAGACTAGATTTATTTCCTCACATACTGACTTCTTTGTAGTAAGGACATTCTCTTGTTGGAAAGCCAGAGACCCACAGAGAGAAGAAGAGACAGAGAGAAAGTTCTTCCATCCACTGGTTAACTTCCCAAGTGGCCAAAGCTGAGCCAATCCAAAACCAGGAGCCAGGAACCTCTTCCGGCTCTCCCACAGTGGTGCAGGGTCCCAAGGCTTTGGGTCATCGTTGACTGCTTTCCCAGGCCACAAGCAGGAAGCTGAATGGGAACAGCTAGGACATGATCCAGTACCCGTATGGGATCTCAGCACATGCAAAGTGTGACTTTAGTCACTAGACTACCGTGCCAGGCCCCATAGTAAGATCTATACTTTCATTGAGAATCAAGATGGTGGAATAGGGTAAGGAACCATTTAAACGGACGGAGAAACACCTAATCAAGATGAAGCAGAGAGGACACATTCCAATAATAGGAAAGGACAGAACAATAGCAGAGGGTTACCTGGAGACTGACAGATACAGGAAAGCAGCACACACAACGGTGTGGTGTTGCAGTGACTGATACTCCCACAGCATTCAGTTAATGGTGATCTGAACTCCACCAGCAGCCAGAACTCCACCAGCAACCAGGTGGGAAGGGACTTTCACTGGGAGCTTGGGAGGTGAACCCAGACAAAGAACCATCCGTCCTGCTGGCCCATTTGATTTGACCAGGAGCAGAGACAGAGCAGCAAATCACAGATGGGCAGTGTGAGAAAAGGGTGGGTTTCATAGCCCAGTCAGCCCCCTAGAGCAGAATTGGGCACCATTTTGCGTAAGGAGGCAAAGGCAAAGGAAAGGACTGAGCATACGCTGAGCCGGGAGTGAAATCATTTCTGATTAAATGAACTGCATCAACGTGGCATTCTATAGGTTCCACCCAAGACAGGTCTGGGTAGCCCTCAGATCTGATGGCCAGTAGATCAAGATTTCTAGTAGTGGTATGTCAGGCGTCACTTTGTATACTGTGGCAATAGCTTTAGGACTGCAGGGGAAAACAGTGAACTGTGCATGTGCTGAGCTTGCGAGAACTCACTGAGTTCAGTGGATTGCACTGGTCCTGCAGGAAAATAATGCCGACTGTGGCATCGTACGGGTCAAAATAGGTCCGTGTGGCACCCAGACCTAACGTCCAACAGGTTCCGGCAAGAACAGCGCCACCAACAATTCAGTTATATAGACTCCTGGTGTCTCTCTGATCCTGGTTCTTGCTCCAACCAGAAGTGGGAGAAAGGTTGCACAGACAACAGTGCAACCTCAGCACAGAATCACAGGAGGGGGAGATTGGTGAGTCAGGAGTTGGGGCTATGGATTTCTTTGTGGAAATCTAACATATGAACCCAGACCTGGAATTCGCTGGAGGGAGTGGCACAATTGGCTGCAAACAAAGAGCCAAATACCAACTACAATAAGTAAAATCGAAATGTAGACCTGTAGATAACACAGCTTAGAAAACTACCCCATGGAGTAGACTCTGCTAAGCAGAAGTACAATGACCAAGAGCAAAAGAAGAGACAAAAGCACAATGAATATTTCTGAAAACTCCCCTGCAAAGGAGCAAAACCCTTTGCCAACCTCAGAGTTAACTGAGGAGGACATCGAGAAAATGGAGGACAGAGAATTCATAAAACTCATTTTAAAGCTTCTAATCCACAATGAGAAGCACATACAAGTATTCAAAGAATTTAAGGAAGCAAAAAAGCAAATCAAGACTGGAGCTGGGGCTGTGGAGGCCACGGTGGAAATCCGATATAAGAACCCAAAGCTGGAACTCGCTGGAGGTTGTGGCACAAGTGGCTGCAAACAAAGAACCATATACCAACTGCAATAAAGTAAAATTGCATTGCAGACCTGTGGGTGACACAGCTTTGAAACCTGCCCCAAGGAGAAGAATCTGCTAACCAGAAGTACAATGATCAGGAGCAAAAGAAGACACACAGGCAAAATGAATATTACTAAAGATACCCCTGCAAAGGAACAAAACCCTATGGCAACCTTAGAGTTAACTGAGGAAGACATCGAGAAAATGGGGAATATAGAATTCAGAAAACTCGTTACAAAGCTTCTGATCAACAATGAGAAACACATACAAGAGTTCAAAGAATTTAAGGAATATGTTAAACAGGAAACAGCAGTAACAAAGCAAATCAAGGCTGATACATCAGAAATTAAGAACACAGCAGAGCAAATTCAGAGTGCAGTGGGGAATCTCCAAAACAGAATGAAGCAAGCAGAAGAAAGAATCTCAGAATTGGAAGATATTTCCTGTCACCAGGGGTAAACAAACAAACAAAAAGCTGGAAGCAGAGCTGCATCAGTCCAAAAAAAAAATATTCAAGAATTGAAACACACTATTAAGAGGCCAAATATAAGAGTTATTTGAATCCCAGAAGGTGCAGAAAGAGAAGCTGAGTTTCCAAATGTATTTAATGAAATACTAAAGGAAAATTTCCCTAATCTGGAGAAAGAATTGGGAAACAAGATCCAGGAGGGGCACAGAAATCTCAACTGGCTTGATCAAAAGCGATCTTCACTGTGACACATGATCATTAAGCTCTCTTCAATTGAACATAAGAAAAAGATCCTGAAATGTGCATGTGAAAAAAATCAACTGAATTGACTGGGATGATACTCTGCTGGCTCTGTCTTCAGACCAGAAAGGGTATACCTAAGAAGCCGTTGAACTTGACTGGACAATAAGATGCTGGACTCTATGTTTGGTATACACTTGCAATGGGGGAATCTCAACTGAACTTGAGCTGTGGTTATGCAACAAGGTGGAGGAATCCACCATGGTGGGAGGGTTTGGGGAGGGGTGGGGAGAACCCAAGTACCTATGTAACTGTGTCACATAATACAATGTAATTAATGAATTAAAAATAAATAAATAATTTTAAAAAAAGAAAGAAAAAAATCAACTGAATTAAAAAGGAATGCCCATTGAACTCACAGGAGACCTCTCACAGGAAACTCTACAGGCAAGAAGAGAATGGAGTGACATATTCCAGATTCTAAAAGAAAAAAAAATTGTCGGCATAGGATAACATATCCAGCAAAGCTTTCTTTTGTCTTTGAAAATGAAATAAAATTTTTCCACAGTCAAGAAAAGTTAAAAGAATTTGCCTCTTCCAAACCTGCCCTACAAATGGTACTTTAAGATGTTCTCTTGACAGAGAAGAGGAATAGCACCTACCAAAACCAAAGGCAAGTGGGAAAAAATCCCCGTAAAATGACAACAGAAGAGTAAACCAATGAACAACCCATTCCTAAAATGACAGGAACAAAGTACGACCCATGTATATTAAACTCTGAATGTAACTGGCTTAAGCTCAATCAAACGACATAGATTAGTAGACTGGATTAAAAAACAAAACTCATTTATTTGTTGTCTGGAAGAGATACACTTCACCAACAAAAATCAGCGGAAGCTATATCGCAAGGGTTTTGATGTTTTCTGTTAGTTTCATTTCTTCAAAACACTTTCTTCTGACTAAATTCTTCAGTGACTCATAGATCATCGAGTAGCATCATTTTCTTCAAGAAAGTCCTTGATTTTCATTTCTTCAGCTACATGTTAGTCATTTAGTAGCATGTTATTTAACTTCTTGGTGTTGTTAATTTCTTTTTTCTTCCTGATGTTGATTTTGTTTTGTGGCTCTTCATTTAAGGGGATGTATAGTAGCTGTGTAATAGAGACTGTCATATCTAGTAACATGTTATTTAACTTCATGGCATTGTAAATTTCTATTTTTCTTCCTGTTGTTGATTTTGTATCATGACTTTTCATTTGAGGGGATGTACAGTAGCTATGAAATGGAGACGAACATCCAGATGTGAGGATACAATGCAATATGCATTTCTACTTCCAGACAAAGATGGGCTTATAATGAAACTGTTTACTATATCTTGACAATAGGATGCTGGACTCTCTGCCATTGTCCATGCCCGCAATGATGGACATATGACTGTGTATGAAGAACTGTATGTTAGTAATGATATAGAGGAACTAGGTGAGGGGTGGAGGGAATTGGGGGGGGGATAAGGGAAATGCCAGGAGCCTATGGAACTGTATCATAAAATGATAATAATAATAATAAAATATAAAAAACTATACTTTCAGCAATATTTAAATGCAGTACGTTAATGCTGTTTAACACAAATTCACTTTGTGTGAATTTTCATTTCCAAATAGTGTAAGAGAACTCCATTTATTCTGCATTACCACTATTGCTTACTTTTGTATTTTTGGTTGTGCACATCCTAGCAGGTTTGAAATGATGCTTAATTGTGGTTTTAGGTTGCATTTCCTGAAACTGATATTGAACATCTTTCCATCTACCTGCTAGACATTGATTTTTTTTTTTTTTTGGAAAAGTGTCCATTTAGTTCACTTGGTATATTAAATTGGGTAATCTGCTTTCTTCCCATTGACTGAAATAAAGTAAAATTTAGGTAACTTGAAAATCAGTGTAATCGCATAAGCTTGCAATTTGTCTACATTCTACTCAGGAAATATCCTATTTTGAAAGATAAACCAATTAAAGGAATAACAAAACAACTTACACTTTTGAACAGTGAACAAGGGGTAAAAGATGGGCTCAGAAAACAGACTGTTTTTTTCAAAAACTTGTGTGACTACATTATGAAACTAAAATTTGTGAGAGTTTTGCATTCATTTTCCAGATAAGCATTGATCGTAGTTTTTCTCAGACAGCTGACAGCAAGCATAACATTTCAACAATTGTAATGCAATGAAATCAGTGAGACTTGAGCAAGTGATTGAGAAAATTTGTAATTCTCTATAGCTACACATACTTACATATGTATATGTGTAAAGCATAATCAAAATATATAGAGAAATATACTTATGTTTCTGTAAATAAGGCTACTTGCACATATATTTGCATGTCTAATAAATGTGTAGTGTTTATTACATTATGTTGTAAATGAATGCCACTATCAAACATTGTTTTGAAATCTGATTTATTTTATGAGAGATTAAGTGAGTGAAAAACTAACCTAGTTAAAATACTTTAAGTCGAGAACTTTAGGACATATATAAAGTTAGATGAGGCAGTAACAATGGGGTCTTAATCCAATAGCACTGTACTTCACAAGATGAGTTGGTTAGGATGGTCTGTGCCATGAATACTGTGTCAGCCCCACTGCCTAGAAAGAGACCTGTGAGTTTGACTGTAAACTTCTCAGTCATCCAAACCATGAACTAATGAGTTAATATGCTTCACAAATTAATCAGTATGTTATATTTAGTAGTTAAAAAATACTAAAACATGTAAACATGCATTTTTTATTGTAAAAGTATCAAAAATGACAGCTGAACATACTAGTATTTTTTTTTCATTTACTTCTTCACTGTAATGATAGAATTGTGCTACTTTAAACACACTCCCAAATATGGCATATATCCCAAATGGCATATTCTAGAGAGTAAGAAAAAAAAATTATAAAACCAGCAGTCATGCCACAGTGAATTATGTCACTGAATAAAAAACACCATCCCATAAAGGACCCCAGTTGCTTTGCTTACCATCCAGCTCCCCTTTAGCATGCATGGAAGAAGCAGTTGAAAATAATCGAAGTAATTGGGTTCTTGTGACTGTGTGAGACCCAGAAGTCATTACCTGCTCCTGTCTGCCACCTGATCTGGTCTCTGAGACTGTAGGCATTTGGTAAATAAACCAGCAGGTAGGAGATACATTTCTCTGTTTCTTCCGGCTTTCCCTGTCATTCTGTTTTCAAACAAATAAAATTTGTATTTAATAATAAATAAATCTCTCTCTCAGCTTTGATTAGTATAAATTCTAAAGAATTAATGGCACAATATTTGCCTTTGCCTTCATTTATCTTATGCAACAGTCATTTTCTCCGCTGCTTTGTTTTTGACTCATTCCTCTGTTGTTGCTGGTCTCTTGGCATTTTCCTAGGACAGTACAACATAGTAAGCTTTAAAGTCACAATTTGTGTTGTTTCTATTATGCTTCACAAGTGCATTTTATCTTTTGAAATTAACTTTGAATGGAAATGAAACCTATCTTTTTTGTTTTCTTATATGATAGTGTTTCATGCTTTTGCATTTTATTTAAATTTAGTCAAGTTAAACAGAGTCAGTAAGTCTGCTATTTTAAAGTTAATCCAATATCATGAAAACCCTAATAAAGGCTGTAGTTTTGGTCTCTAAATTCCCAATTACCTATAAAATATGAAGACATGTATTGTCAAGATGAAATACCGTGATTCATCAAACTGAATGCATGAATGTTGGAAATGTGTTAAGTTAAATTGCTTTTATTTTGTTTCCCTTTAGTCTACTCAGACTATATCCATATTTTAAAAGGCACAGAAGAATCTCTAAAGTTCAAGAATATAACCAAATCTGGGACCAAGTTTGATTTTCATTTCCAAGGTACAGTCAGCTAAGCTCTCCAGACTTTTACATTAAGGGTAAGAATCTAACCAATCCACATGGTTTGACTACTTGAAAATTCCCTGAAGAAAAATTACCTCTAACACCAAACTCTTCCCATGTCATTCCAGAGAACTGATCAGTGTTGAAATAGCCTCAGATGTTAACTGTCTCGAATAGCAAAATGGAGACAACAGTACATATAGCACTGCAATAATCTACTTGTGTGAAAACATAATAGAAAAATTATGAAAATCAATATATTAATTCTCCACAATTAAGATCTTGCTATAAAAGGCCAGACACAGTGGCTTAGTGCTTAGTCTTCACCTTGAATGCAGCAGGATCCCATATGGGCACTGGTTCTAATCCCAGTGGCCCCACTTCTGATCCAGCTTTCTGCTTGTGGCCTGAGAAAGAAGTCAAGGAAGGCCCAATGTCTTGGGACCCCCGTACCTGTGAGGGAGATCCGGAAGAAGTTCCTGGCTCCCAACTTTGGATCAGCTCAGCTCCAGCCATTGTGGTCACTTAGGGGATGAGTCATCGGATGGAAGATCTTACTCTGTCTCTCCTCCTCTCTGTATGTCTGACTTTCCAATAAAAATTAACAAATCTTAAAAAAAAATGAGGTATTCCTACATAAAATGTTCCTTTTCTCTGGTAGTAACCTAGAAACATCAAATGAAACACTCTGAGACTCATACACTCATTTTTAGGGAAAATTGTAAATGTCAGCTTTACAAAAACCTCTATACTTTCTCATATGAAACAGAAAATGGGAAAGAACACACATATCATTAAGAAATAGAGCTCTAGGACAAAGAAAACCTCTACTACTTCAAAGCAAAGGGCTACAAGGGAGGATTAATGGGTGATAAGGACCAAGGACAAGTTTAGAATGAAAGCAATTAGAAGTTTCTTCTAGCTGTTTCTCCTTGTGGTATTCTCCTATCAGTGTTGTTTTGTGAAGTAATATCCTTGTGAGAGTTCCCTTGCCAATGAGGCACCTGGTGCCAACTTCGTTGCAAGGATCTTGTATAAACATCAGTTATCTCACAAGGGTATTCTAAGTCACAAAAGTCAAAAGAACAAAAGCATACAAATTGCTTTACACACAGTAATTATTTATATAAATAATAGTTCCAACTTTTTACTTGTTTAGATTGGCTACATGTTATATCTGTAGTAAAGTATCTTTTTCTATTGCCATATTCTTTGTACTAGCCAATAGTTGTAACATATTTAAATGTGTTACGTCTAATTATTTTCTTATCACTAACGTTAACACCAAAATGAGGACCCTGTGTGGGGGTCTAGTGGCTAGAGTCCTTGCCTTGAACATGCCAGGATCCCATATGGTCTCTGGTTCTAATTCCAGCAGCCCTGCTTCCCATCCAGCTCCCTGCTTGTGGCCTGGAAAAGCAGTTGAAGATGGCCCAAAGGCTTGGGACCTTGCACTCATGTGGGAGAACTGGAAGAGGTTCCTGGCTCCTGGCTTTGGATCAGCTCAGCTCTGGCTGTTGCTGGTACTTGTTAAGCGAATCAAAGAAGAAAGATCTTCCTCTCTGTCTGTGCTCCTCTCTATATATCTGACTTTATAATAAAATAGAATAAATCTTAAAAATCCCCAAATGAATAATAACTTCAAATCCTTATATTATTTTCAAACTGCAGAAATTACATTTTAGCATGAAAAGCTTTTTACTTAATGTAATTCAGTGACTTCGTTAACTGATCAAAATTGATTTCAATAGGGACTGTATAATTTCTAAAACTTATATGAATAAAATCAATACTGATTTACATATTGAGAAAAATTGGTATATCTAAAACTGTTGCTACAATTGCCGATTTAATGATTAGCTTTCTAAATGTATTCACAATCAACTAAAAGTAAATGGCATAGATATTTAATTTTAATATTCTTTTGGTATCTTAACAAAAATAGAAACATGTATCCTGTATCAATAAATAAACAATCAAAATGAATTAAGATTTAAGATTAAATTTAAATTTAATTGTATAATTTATTTTGTTTTTATTAGAAAGTCACACATACAGAGAGAAGAAGAGACAGAGAGGAGACTTTCCGTCCAACAGTTCACTGCCCAATTGACCGCAATTGCCAGTACTAAGCCAATCTGAAGCCAGGGGCCAGTAGCCTCTTCCGGGGCTCCCATGCGGTTCCAAGGTCCCAAGGCTTTGGGCTGTTCTTGGCTGTTTTTGCAGGCCATAAGCAGAGAGCTGGATGGGAAACAGAGTGCCAGGAATTGAACCAGTGCCCATATAGAATCCTGACACTTGCAAGGAGAGGACTTTATCCACTAGACTACCATGCCAGGCCCATATCATTCTTGTTTTATCAAATCGTCACCTATTCCTCACCATAGCAATCAAATATGTAAAATCACTGTTCCATAATAAATAGAAACACTGATTTCAGTATCAATGATTTATATAGTAAAATACCTTGAATAAAAATTCAAGATCATGCAAACTATGCCATGGATACTGAGTATGGGAACTGGTTATTTTGAGAATATTATTCATATTCTACTAATGGCCATAATACATGCAGCATAGAATTTTCATAAATAATGACAAGGTTTTTCTATTAAATCATCATTTTCAGTAGCAGTTCAAATGAAAATGAAGGTTAGTACGTGACATTTATCTCTAACAGCGATTTCATGATTTTTTTAGATATAGTTCAAAGCAGTTCAATATAGTTCAATATAGTTCCTTGACTACTATACACATCACAACTGTCAATAAAATAATACACTAATGGGAAAATAATTTTAAATTATATTTTTGGTTGCCATGCAATGTCCGATTGTTACTACAAATATCTGCTTCTTTATCATTAATTTTCATCTTCAATGTTAAGTACTGAGTCAATGAGTCATACAATTTGCAAGAATGTTTTAGTAAGCACAAGATAAACATTTAATAAGAAATACGTACTATTGTCCACTGGTAGAAAATACAAATATTATCATTTGTGATATGACTGTGGAATGTACAAGGCATTGAATTTCAAGAGTACTAGATTTTGTCTCAGAATTACCGTCCTATGTCATGTTTTACATTATGCAGAAATTCAGAATTCTGTAACTAAGGAAACATGATTTGTATGAAATATATTCACAGTGAACAGTTACCATCTTATCTGATTTTGGTGAGAGAGAACGCACTCCTATGTAAAAAGTTACACATTTTTATTGCTTAACAGTTAGGAACTATGAAGCTTCATATTATTGCAGCTAGTGCCTGACAGTTCCAGAATGTTTTTTCAGAGTGGGAGGAATCTGAATTTTGTGTGCCCCACTTATCCCAAAGCTGAGGGACCATAAAAGGCAGTGCTTTTATAATCATCACATTTTTATTGATGACAAAACAAAGTATGAAAAGTATATGATTTATTCATAGTCACATGCCTAGTAAAGTTTAGAATCGTATCAATAGCTGATGCCTTCTTTAAGTTAGCTTATTAGATTTTCTTATAATTTCATTTATATATATATATAAATATATATAAATGTATAATTTCATTTATATATATATATATACACATATACCATCCATTTCCACTGTAATTGTTCAGTCTCAGTGAATGTTACTGCTAATATTAGCTATATACCTAGTATCCTAAATGTCTCACAGTTTTATATTTCTCCTTCAGTATATTATAATTGTGGTCAGTGTTCCTGAAACATCCATTCCATTGGATAATCTCAGGATCCTCAACAGCCTGCATGTCCATTTCCAACTAAATTTTCAGGACTGGCAGAATGTTGGAATCAGAGAACTTTTAACCATTCTTATTTGAGAAGGAGAGTTTATAATTAACATTAATTGATATAGCATGACAAAAAAATTATGAGTTGTGCTACAGTCTGTTTCTGAACATCATCCAGAATTTGATTATCTACATCTTTGCTCAGGAGTTTCTAGCTAGGTAACACTCAAGAGGCTGATGTGTCAGATACCACTCTTTCAATTTGTACTTAATATAGAAAGCTCATCTATTTCATAGACAATGTGGAAAAATCTCTTATCTCCTAACACCACAATGTAACAGTTATGAAACTGGGGTGGGAAGTAATGTAGTATTTCATATGACTCTGCTTCTGAGAATTCCTAGATGAGAGGCATTTGGTAAGACATTTTTTTGTAAATGCTGTTATTAACCAATAAGACAAAAATTAAAATCATTCCTGCCTTACATGTTTGCTGTGATGACACCAGGCAATGATGATGTCTCCATGCCCTGCAAGCACTACATATAAGATTAATGCTGCCTACTGATGTTATAATCTTGTGCAGTGTAATTCCCAATGTTAGTACAATAGCCTTGTGGCTAAATTTGTCATCTTACATGTGCCAGGATCCCATATGGGCACCAACGTGTATGTCAGCTGCCTCACTCCCCATCCAGCTCCCTGCTTGTGGCCTGGAAAAGCATTAGAGTGTGGCCCAAAGCCTTGGGACCCTGCACCAGTTGGTAGACCTGGAAAAAGCTCTTGCTTCCTGGCTCCTGGCTTCGAATCTGCCCAACTATGGCCTTTGTGGCCACTTGGGAAGTGAACCAGAAGACAGAACATCTTTTTATGTCTTTCTGTCACTCTTTCTCCCTGTAAATCTGACTTTCCAATAAAACACAATTTTTAAAAGAGAAAGCATAATTCATTTGTGTTTTAAAAATTAAAAATTCAAGGCGCGTTGCCAATTATCCTTATTTTATCTTATGCATGTATGTATGAATTTATTTATTTATTTATTTTGCTAAGGATGTATTGATTTACTTGAGAGTTGATTAGGAATAGAGAGAGATCTTTCACCTGCTGTTTCACTCCTCAAATTACAACAATGGCCAGGCTGGGAACCACCCAAATTCAGGAAACTTCATTTGAGTCTTGCAACTCAGTGCAAGGTCCCATGTACTTGCCCCATCTTCCACTTCTTTCCGAGACACATTATCAGGGAGCTATATCAGAAAGTACACCTGGACTCCTACCAGCATTCACAAAGGAAGCTGGTATTACAGACATTAGTTTAACCCACTGTGTCACAATGTCTTATTTCCTCCATTTCTTAAATAAATTTTTATGAACCAGAAAGAGTGATGTATTTGTGAGGGTAAAACTTGCTTTTTTATTATTTTAAGTAAGAGATAACTTTCTGTATCATTAAAAACATTTTTTAGTTTTTAAATATATATAAATTCAACAAACTTCATGTATTTCATATTTACAACTTTACTAATATTCATCCATTCTACCCTCCCCAGCTCACAACTCCCTCAATTCCTTTCCTATTTTTAGTAACCTGCTTAATAATAAGACACTTAAATCTCTACTAAATAACTCAACAACAACAAGTAGTAAGTAGAAAAATAAATGTTCCTCTAGATTATTAACAAGGGCTATAATAAGGAAAAGGGACACTTCATTCTGCCTTAACAAAAGAGCAAAAAACAGGAAAACCGTATTCATACCACTTATAGCTATGTGCTACAAACTTTCACAATTTAAATCTCATTGACTTAAATAAGCAGAAATGGGGATAGAAAGTTGAAAATGTACACTGGACACCTGAAGTTAAATATTACATTCTAGTTTCAGCAATGGAGTTTAAGTAATATAGTTAATTGTCACTATCACTTTATTTCAAACTGTCCCATAGAACAATGACAGCATACAATAATAAGAGTACATGAGTACAGGGGTCCCTCTGGCATTATCAGTACTTTTCAAGGCACCAAATGATTGTTGACAAGACTCATTTTTATTTATTTTTATTTCTGATATCCACAGATAAAGATTGCTAATTTGCTTTTCTATTGCATTTGTAATATTTTCCCAAAATAAGTTGTATAATCATAAACATTTTTAAAATCCTCACAGATATCCAATCATTGCTATTCTAAATTATGTTAACAATGCCTATACTGTAGAGGTTTGAATTAGATATGATTTTTTTAAAGTTTACCTGCTACTTCCAAGGATACCGCTTATGCAGTGTTAGACCTGAAAGTAGAATTGGGACTTGATCTCAAATTCTCTAGACGCATATGTTTGAGATGAAGTTTTGCTATTGTACAAGGCATGTGCCTCTGAATGGGATACATTTAAAGTGACTAACCGTAATAGTTGCTCAGTAAATCTTCATTATTGCTATTTAAATGACAGTCACTTCTTTTCAATTTTAAGCTTCTTGCAAAGTTAGACTTAATTGTTAAAACTGAATTTTGAGTTGTGCAAATATAGTTATCATTTTATACATTTGCATGAGTTTATTGGTAATAATTTAAATTTTAAATAAATTTTATGCATTTAAATAAGTAAATTTCTTTTAAATAAATTGAGTTAAGTGACAGTGAAATTCAGGAATCCTAAACGCCTGAATCATTTTCAAAAATCATACAATGAACTAATACAGAAGGCAAAGCAAACATCTTGTCTTCTGACTTTCAGTTGGTTATACTATTAATTTTTTTTTTGTTTTTGTTTTTTTTTTGTTTTTTTTTTTAATTATTTATTATTTAACTTCAGTAATTACATTGTATTATGTGACACAGTTACATAGATACTTGGGTTCTCCCCACCCCTCCCCAAACCCTCCCACCATGGTGGATTCCTCCACCTTGTTGCATAACCACAGCTCAAGTTCAGTTGAGATTTCCCCATTGCAAGCGTATACCAAACATAGAGTCCAGCATCTTATTTTTTAATGTTTTTTTATTTTAATATTTGTTACAAAGGTGAGGGGATGCAGATCCATGTGAACCTCCAATTCCAATTAGGATGGAGATGGTTGAGGGTGGAGAGGAAGGTAGGTGAGATAAATGTGTCTGCTTTCCCTCCTGTGTCCATGGGGCAGGGAGAGGGGAGGGAGAACTGTGTAGCTTGTCACTTGTCACACTACATCAGCTCCCAGGGAGGAGATGGTCATTTGAAACACTGATGCTGGGAAGAGTTTCAAGGCTGTTACTTGAATTGTCTTGATTGTTCTGAATGGGTTATTATCTTTGGTACACCAAAGGTACAAAATTCTAAGACTTGTTTACTCTTCTTGTTCACGTTAGTGTGCCTACAGACCTTGGTGCCTGTTGTAGAAACTGGCCTGGAGTGCTGTTCAAACTGTCCTCTTTCCATCTTTTGATGAAGTACTGGAAATCCTCTGTTGGGTTAAATCAGTTGTCTTATCTTTCTTGTGCATCTGGATATATTTTCCAGTTTTGCATGAGGGTCAGCAGTTGAGTTAGCCTGGTCCTGAAACATGTGCTCTGGGATCAGATCACATGTCTATGTGATTTTCCCTGAGGTCAGGCACGAGCTCAGTGGTTTCGTTGGAGAGCTGTCTAAACCTGGACATCTTGAAATGTTGCTCTAGTGTGTGCCAGCTAATGCAAGATCTCATCCCATTCACTCTATGCCATCAGCCAATGTATGTATCACTGGGAGCAGTTTCCTGGTCACTTCGAGCCTCAGTCCGTACTCACACATGAACTGATGGGTGTTGCAGCCTAGCCCAGCTCAGTAAACCCTAGGCCTGCCTCTCACATGCAGCCCACAAGTCTGTCATCTAATGGTTTGACTCATGTCCACTTTTGTCTATAAACCTATATAAGAAAATGAAGCTGGGGTACTGGCTAGGCATCACCTGTGTAGAGCTGTTGACATGTATGAGGTTGCCTGTCACTGGAAGTAACTGCTGGTGGAAGTGGATGAATGTGTTACTGTGCACATATATATATAAGCGAGAGAGAGAGCTGCCACTGAAGAAAGGATCCCTGCTGTGGCCACAATGCTATCGGGGACAAGAGGCTGTCCCTTGCACATTTCTCACCATCATTGTAAGTAAAGGAGATAATTAAATAAGGTATATTAAAAACTAAAGTTGATCTGGTGTGAACTGGGATTAGATATTTGCATGAAACAAATGATACCAAAGAAAAGTTCATTGTTTCTTAGCTTGAATGACCATTATTGTTAAATACATTTGTTTGTAACAGTAAGCAAAAAGGTTAGTTGTCTAATAAGATTTACAAAATTCAAAGACTTTTCATTAATGTCAAGATCAGGATATATTAAAGTCTTCACGTTTGTTGGTAACCACTTAAATAACAACAATAATAATCAATTATTGAAGTTACAGAGAAAGGAGTTGAATGAGATTGTTACAGCTGCTGATGGAGGGATTTGAGTCCCTGCCAATGTACCAAGATGTTACACCTGATTTGAAGCCAGGAACTTGTCTTATCAGTGATGAAGTGTGAAACAGATGCAGAGAGAAGGCAATTTCTTCCAAGACTTTTACTGAAAGGAGCTGGAAGAGATTTTAAGAACAGAGGGAAAACAGCCAGGAAAGTAGCCAAAACAGCTTTTTTAAAGGAAAAAGCCATTCATTGAAAGGAGTAATATGGGGCTTTTGTGCCCATTGGTATTTTTGTGCAAGGTCCAATAAAAACCACATCCTTGCCTGGTGAGCTTATCCAACCTTCTCACCTCCCATTCCTCCAAGTTAGCTGTGACTTTCACAGGGCAGAGAAAAAGTTCTGTATTGGGGTCTGTTATGGGGAAGGGAGAATAGGGAGATGTTTTTCTTTATCACACTCCTTATACTGTCACAGGTAGTTTTAACTGCTCAGCTTAATGAGCGACTTTGGCATCAGAGCTTTTCTCCTGACTAATTCACAAACGTCTTTATGTCTGTTTCGTTATTGTACTTGCTTTCCAGCTCAGGTCATTTTCTTACTAATAGGCTAAAAATACAGTGATTTGCTTAATAAGAAAAAAATAAATTAGCGATGAAACAAAAATACTAGGATCATTTATAATGCTACAACAGTCCAAAGAAATATTTTCTCTCTCAAGCATCTAATAATTGTGATGTGAATAATTTTAACTAACATAATAAAATGTAAATAATATTGTTGTGTTCATGGAAAACATTCAGTAGTATACAAACTGTGCAATTAAGTCTACTAAGCTGTCAAAATGATTGGCTTTAACAGGTGGGTTTACAGACAGTGCTTAATCTGCCAATTTACTTTGCTAAAGTAGACTATTGGACAACCATTCTAATGATGGAAAATCAGTTTACATTGTTGTGTATTGTGTCAATTGGTCATCAGCCTGAGCATCAGGAGATGAAGCCCAGCAGTGTGGATGCTGGAGAATGTGTGCAGATCATGCTTCTCATGTACTCATCAGAAGAAATACCTTCTCAATAAATTTTATTTGACTGCCTGTTACAGACTGAAAATCACAGAGCATAAATCCTTTTCATGAATAATACACTGGCATCAGTGAGAAAGAGAAGTGTAACAGACACAGTCAAAGCTAAAATACTGTTAGTGTTATGAAAAAGCTCATTGACAATGGAGATAAGATATTTAAGCTAAGGACATAGGTATGGGTTTTATAAATTCAAACT
The DNA here is from genome assembly GCF_030435755.1 of Ochotona princeps. NCBI lineage: Eukaryota > Metazoa > Chordata > Mammalia > Lagomorpha > Ochotonidae > Ochotona > Ochotona princeps. The sequence continues at coordinate 33,248,688 of NC_080835.1, read as the reverse complement.
CAGTTGAAGTGTCAAAGCTTATATGGGAGAGAGAAGATAGAAAGGAAATAGAGATAATGATGATAGGAATGATAAAGAGACACAGATAGATACAGAACAGAAAAGAAAATGAGAGGTAAATGTACAGCAGTTTAAATATTTTAACGAAACTATTCTTTGAAGGGATTGTGAATGTAGAAGTTTTATCTAGATTTTTTTTTTTTTTTTTTTTTGCTGATGATAGAACTGAAATCCAATGCAGCTAAGTAATCTGTCTAAAGTCATACATCAAGTAAGTTTCAGGTGTGAAATTTGAACTCATCCTTATTCGGTAGGTGACCAACTCTAGATCCCATATTACAACTCTTGCATCTCATGTGAACCTGTTTTGTTAAGAGTATGGATACTGCAAACAGACACATTTCAGGGTAGGACTATCACATTCTTTGGAGTTCCTGAGGTTGTTATTAGGTACTGACATGCCATAATCTGTTTAAACATTCCCAAGCAAATTAATCCAATTAAGTACTCTAGCTTCTTCTCCTCAGTGGAGAGAAGAGATGACAGAGCAGAATTACAAAGAACAGACCCATGTCTACTAACTTAACCAACTGTGTTAATCCTGTGTGTACAAGGGCTATGTCTCCATAGCATTCACATGTTGGATTTATTTTTTTAAATATTCATTTACTTATTTATAAGCTGAACAATATAATTTTCCACTGTAAAATATGGATGCTAATTTGTACACTGGGGATTGATTATTCGAATGGAATACATTTTGTGAAAAAGGAACCATAAAGTTTAAACAATAGGCTTAAGAACTGTGTAAAAGAGTACTATGTAAAAACAGTGAGAAGACACGATTTTGCAAAATCCTTCACACTAACTAATTAAAAATTCTATTTGGTTAAGAAGCTACCTGTATCAGTAACTTATAGAAAACAGACTCAAATCAGCATTAGACATGAACAAAACTACAAAGACATACAGGGGAAATCAAGAGTAATTTTGGCAATCTCTTAACAGGAGGCCATATGCACAGAGCAGGGGGCACCCCAGAGTGAGGCAGACAGACAGGAGGAGGCTTGTATCCCAACCCTGGAGATTCCCGGATCCTCACCAAGGGCTATCAGTACAGGAACCAAGGACTATATCCCAACTGCCAAGGAGACAACAGGGAATTGGACGGCCCTTGGAGGTTAAGAACTCTGAGGTCATCCACTCCCTTTGGAATCTCCCACATGGAATGGAAGATGCCCAGAACCTTCCTCACAGAATCTAATGTCATTGGAACAATAGCCAGGAACCCTGAGCGGACCTCAGAAACAGAAGAACAGTAAACTCCCTTTGGGGCTCGGGAGGGAAGCTTTCTCTGGTCCTTATTTAGTTCCAACTTTGGATCCCCACCCTCTGTTGCAATGACCATCAGGGTCACTCCGGAGGCCCCCCCCCAAAAAAAAATTAGACTAGATAGACAGAGACCAATAAGGAAAGCTTAGAACCAGACAGGAAACAGTCAGCTTGAATTCACATATACCTTACTAGCTAGGACACAAAGATTAGTTATTCCTCACTAAGGTATTGAAGATTTCTCTGCACACCCCTCCTAAAACTGTTCTGCACCTCGACTGTTAACATATGCCTTGTTAGAGTTATAAGCCAGTTTGGACTATTCTAAAATTCACCAAGTTCAGTAAAAATTATGCTTCAGTACTATAAACCGCTAAATATAAAAATGAAAATAGACCCGAGACAGCTGAATAGTACCCTATAGCCATTTTTAGTTGTATAGCAGCCAGTTGTATATAAACTAAAATTGAAATGTCAATGAAGTAGTCACAGGATGTGGTTAAAAACTTCCATTTTTTAGTATATTGGTCACTCAATACCATGTGAATTAACTCCATAGTGTTGTAAATTGTTGTTGATGTTATGTTGTGGTTTTTCAATGGACAGGCTGATATTCTGCCAGCTCTGCTTTCAGACCAGAGATGGTCTCCCCAAGAAACTGTTGAATTTATCTGGAAAATAAGATGCTGGACTCTATGCATGGTACATGCTTGCAATGAAGGAATTATGACTGGATTTGAACTGTAATATTGCAACCAGGTGGAGGAATCCAACATGGGGGGAGGGCATGGGGAGCGGTTGGGGGAAATCCAAGGGCCTATGAAACTGTGTGATAAAATGTAATGAAATTTTTTAAAAAAAGAAGCTACATGTATCTAGAAATAGAAATAATGGAAAGTAAATTCAATCAGGAAATCATGCACAAAATCATCTGCTTCAAATATGCAGCTCACTCACTCGGTTATACAGTAGACCTAGGAAAGAACACAGCTGGGTCTGCGATTATGCAATAGAATTATCCTCAAATTTATCCTTATTAAAATGATTATATACCCTTTTCCTTACATACAAATTTCCATCAACACCACCAAAACAATCATTTTGTTTCTGTTTCTTTGGATAATAAGCTACCATCTGTCAAAATGTGATAGCACAACACATGCAAGGAAACAAAGGAATTGTAGATTAGTCACACCCTATTTACTGCTTACCTCTTTACATAAAAGTCCCATTGAATAATGGCTGATGGTGAACAGGGGACCTCTGATTCTCTTTTCCCCAAGAATCAGTCGGATTCATCTTTAGTGGCCTGAAAAGAGGTTTTAGAGCCAATAAATTATTCCTAATCACAATTCCACTATGTTTGCATTGTGATAGTGTGGTAACCTAATATCCACTGAACTTTGATGTTTTATGAAATTGTGTAATTAGGCAAAGACAATAAAAAGTATTGATTTCAGCTACAAAATATTGACATTAAAACAAATAAAAGAACAGAATATTGTATTTAACTTAATATTGTTTAAGAAAATAATGTCCATTTTGATATCCTCAGGACTGAAATAATCCAATTTCTGAGTAAATGATTATTTTGAAAAAAAAGAGAAAGATTAATTCATTGAAATCTTCATCATTTTTTGTTTCACTTTACATATCACTTTTCTGTGTATTTGTAATGTTAGCAGTAGATCATGGGCCACATTTGTGGATCAGCTTTCTATCAATGTAGATAAGGATGTACCTTTTATACCATTTATAGGATAGAAATAATGCCAATAGTTCTCTAATTATTGATAGAAATTAGATAGTGGATATAACAGACCTCTAAAAAGATTACAGTTGGTCTTTAAATTATGACTAGGTGTCTTGGTTCCTTTCTTGAATTAGCAATTTTTAGGAAAAGAGTCAAGGATAAAACTCAGGGTCCTGCATAATGCCTAGTGGCTAAAGTCATTGCCTTGGAAGCAATGGGATCTCATATGGGTGCCAGTTTGTGTCCTAGCTGCTGTACTTTCTATCCAGCTCACTGCTTTTATCCTGAGAAAGCAGTCAAGGACTGCTTTAAAAAAAGGGGGGGGGTGTTATATATATATAGGTAGGTAGTGGAAAAGAAATTCAAATTGAGATGTGTTTTGCTTAAGATTTATTTATTTTTATTGGAAAGATATAAAGAGGAGTGGAGATAGAGAGAAGATCTTAGGTCCACTCCCCAAGTGGTCACAACATCTGGAGCTGTGCTGATCCAAATCAGGAGCTAGGAGCTGAGTTGATCCAAAGCCAAGAGCTGGGAGCTAGTCCCAGGTCTCCCATGTAGGTGCAGGCCAAGGTCTTGGCTGTTTCTCTAGGCCACAATTAGGGAGCTGAAGGGGAAGCAGGACCATCAGGATATGAACCAGCACCTATATGGGATCTTGGCGGCATGCAAGGCGGGTTCTTTAACCACTAGTCTACAGCACCAGGCCCTCTATATGAATTTTGAAAGAGAAATATGAGTTGAGATTTTGGCCTTAAAGATATCAGATCTTCATCTCAAAACCCATAAATATTATTTCACATAGAAAAATGATCAGCACACCTGTGATTAGGGTAGTAGTCTTGAGATGCTGAGATTATGTTAGTATAGCCAGGTGAGTCCTATATTAGTTGTTTTTTGTCACTACAACTGTAATATATGAAAAAGCTAATCTATAAAATAAAAAAATCATTCATGATTTATAGTTCACATTGCAAAATTGGGCGGACTTGTTAGTCTAATGAGGACAACAGGTATATGAGCAAATATGAGGGAGGGATTATATGGAGAGTCAGGAGGTAGAAATGAGACAAGAATGTCAAACTTGGCCTGTATTAAAAAGCATTCCAAGCCCTTCTGGGATCAAGCCCCCCAAAAGCTAAAGACTTCCCAAGATATCCACATGCCAGACATCATGGAAAGTCATTAATTATATAATCTTCTACCCCATCCCATCACTAAAATTAATCCATTAACCATAGATATTTCAAATTCAAATATCTGTATGAATTGGCATGCCAAATTATGTGCACATTTTGGCAGGTTTAAACATAATCAAAATCCTTTCCACTATCAGAGCATTATTTGAGACATACACCAAGAAGGGAATATAAACATGAAGCAGGGAGACATCTGAAAATACTCACTTTGAAGACTGGAGTCATACGGTTACAAGATTAAAACAGTGTGAACTACCAAAGGATGAAAAAGGCAAGAGACAGAATTTCATTATAACATGCCAGTGAAAGTTGGTCTCATGGACATCTGAATTCTACCCTATTTCAGACTAATGGCATCCAAAACTCTGCAAAAATGTATTTCTATTGCATTACACTATCAAGTTTGTAGTAATCCATTATAGTTGACTAGGAAATTGATATTTTTCTAGAGATGATTTGATGAGCTGTGTTGATGTTTATGTATTATGGAAAGGGAGAAAACTCAGAAGGATAGTAAATCTCACACAATAAAAATTCTACTCAAAAAAGCTGGAAAACTTTCGTGACTCACATATATCTTTGGCTTCAAAATAAACAGCCCATTAAGAAATCACAAAATGCAACATAGGTCTTTCCGCTTTTGCCTGAATGTAATGACAAGGTCAGGCACAGAGCCGTCTACTTACAACTGCTAGCTGAATTCCCACTCTGTCTCACGAGAAATCATTTAAAATGAGGACTTTGCTCTTTTGAAACCAACTTAACAAAGAGATAAACATTTCCTATTTTGTTAAGTGAACAAAATATCCTTTGGTTACAAAATAATTGTGACTATAAATCATTGCAACCTTAATT